>NC_092075.1:1165000-1420000 GCF_039877785.1 Chaetodon trifascialis | reverse complement strand
GTTTTACGTTCACTTTCGTGACTGTGAATGAAAAAACTAACTGGAGAAATGTGTTGTGTGTAACGGAGAGTCAGCACTGTAGATTTTGCCGTCGGTGATTTAGAAAAATTGACATATAAATACAACATATAAAACTATGAAGACTGTGTTATTTACAGACACAAAGTCAACTTTAGCGCCAGTTTGTGTCTTCCGGGTATGAGCAGCGAAGGTTCGCCATCCAAACCGGAAGCCTTTGAGAAACGCTGTAAGTCTTTAAAAACAGGTCAAAAATATTTAAAATTGTTCAGTGGATTTCCTATGTTTGCATCCAGATTGTTAGAAAAGTCTTTGGGAATTGTGGAAATTCAGTAAAACGTCATTAAGCACCGTCTGGTTTGTCAACTTTAGTTTTCTTGGAGGTTTCCTCTGTGAGCTAACAGAAGCTGCAGCGCCTCGTTTTCTACTCACAGACATGCTTTATTGTAGTAAGACTGAATACTGTAAAAACTGACCATTAACTGAGCTTAAACTTTCTGCTATACAGGTTGTTTTTATGGATGAACTTTGAAAGAGGCTAAAAGACGCCTATCAGACCACTAACGCTGCTGAGGGCGGAGGAGCCCAGGAGCCACGTCATGGATCAGGACGCACCGGATTCTCCACCTGGATTCCAGGTAAGATCCAACAAATCTGTCTTTGCTGTCAGGGAAAATACAACAAAGCCAAAATAAACAAGTACTGTGGAAAAAATCTGCAGAGCTGAAGTGAAACCAGAACTTCCCAATTCTGATCCAGAAGTAAAAAACCCTCATTAATGACTGAAAATATGGCCTGGATCAGAGCCTGAGTGAACAGCTTGTTGTGTCGCGTGTTTAATGTGTTTAGATGAAGACGTGACCATTTCCCAGAAACCCTAGATGTTCACAGGCTCTTCATGTAATGTAATGTCGCACTATTCTAAGGTTGCTGCTGACCTTCCAGTCACGCCAGATAAAGAGGCTGAATTATGTGTTATGTATTGGTGTTATGCAGTTTGTTACCTGGTTTCCACTCCTTGTACTTACGGTTGAAACAATATGATGTGGCTGTGGGATGAACTTCACCGCTGTCTGCCTGCACTTGTCTGCTAGGGGCTCGCAGACATGAGCTGTTCAGAGGTCTTTTAGACGTTTCTGGACTCCAGAGGTTACAACCAGGAAGTGAAACGAACTTATTTAACTTGTTAAAACCACAAAAGATGTAATTTCTTTCAGCAGCTGAGCTGAATATGGAAGTGAAGCCCAAAAACACGTGTAATTTATGTATTTATTTTCAGAAATAAACGCTGAATGAGAGACTGCATTGATTTCCAGGTTTCACTTCCTCAATCCTGAAGAGCGATTTCACGTTTTCTTAAAAAGAAAGTTGTTCACATTCATTGGCTTCTAACCCATTTCATAAAAAGTGTTTACATATTCAGAGTATTATTACAGTAGAGTGTTTACATTACTTATACTCTCAGCTGTTGTAATGTGTACATTGTGTACAGCTTTATTAATGTGAACTTTACCTTCTTATTTTATTTTTTGATTTGTTCTCTTTTCTTACGTCTTCTTCTGTCTCTTTACTGCTTTAGTGAAATATTTTATTCTTAAAAAAAAATCCTCATAGAAAACACATGAACCGTTTGCTGCTCATCAACATAAGTCCTGCTTAATGCTCCAAGTCACCTCAGTCTTTAGATTCATGGACTGTTTTCACTCAGATCATCTTTGTTCAGGAGATCACGCCAAGCAACGCATGCATCTAATTTATTCTGCCGTCTCGAGGATTAAGAGGATTACTAACTACATCCCAGCAGGCTTTCACTGGGTGGCCAGCTCCCCCAGTAATCATCTACTGCCCCAGGAGTCGTTTGGCTCATGCTGCCGTGTTTAGCATAGCTCCCCCATGTGGTGAGTAGGTGCATGTGCATCAGTTTTGATAGACGTCCTGTGTGTTTGTCTCAGCCTGACATGAATGAGCCACACACACTGAGAAAATAATCACAGTGGAAATGAGAACGAGGTTTTCTTTTTTAAACTATTTAATAGGCCAAAGAATTGATGACCAAAGCTATCGAGTAAATGGAGGAAACTGTAGAGTATTTCCCTTTGAAGTGTACTAGAGTACAATTACAAAATACTGCATGGACACACTAAAGTTGAAGTATCTCTGGAGTAAATGTACATGACTCATAAACCTCACTGGT
Organism: Chaetodon trifascialis; assembly: GCF_039877785.1. Taxonomy (NCBI): domain Eukaryota; kingdom Metazoa; phylum Chordata; class Actinopteri; order Chaetodontiformes; family Chaetodontidae; genus Chaetodon; species Chaetodon trifascialis. The sequence goes on along the minus strand of NC_092075.1, from coordinate 1,417,788 downwards.
GTTTGGTCAAAATAGAAACCTGAGAAAAGTATGAATGGATGCTCCACAGAATGAACTCATCACAACCCAACCCCCCCAACACACACACACACACACACACACACACACACACACACACACACACACACACACACACACACACACACACACACAGTGACAGTCCAGCCGCATCCATTACCCAGTACTCAGACCGTCTGTGCCGTCGCTGAGAGCAGTTTGTTGGTGTTTAGTTGCATCGTTTTGTCTGTAGATGATAAACAGAACATCGGTGAAGTTGTTCTGAGCTCTTTGTGCTTCGTCCACGTTCTTCACTTTGACGTTCTAAAAGCTTGGAGGTGAACTCTTCATCTTCATCACTTCATCTTTCCGTCAGGTAAAGCTTGAACATCCCAGCGCTGTTTATTATAATGCAAAGCTTGACGTCACTCGCCTGTTTGTGTGTGCCTGTTCTGACGTTGATCTGGCTGACTGATATCATGTATGAGAATTAATTTTCCTTCACGTTTTGATTGATTGAGTATTGAATGTGAAGGTTGGAGGACAGTTTCTTCACGTGTGGAAGGTGTCAGGATGGGCTGAGCAGTGGAAAACCAGAGTTTTCCTCGTAGCTTCGCACTTTAAAAAGTGGAGGAAAGTGTGACGCTTTGAGCAGATGCACTTTAAAATATCTCTCTGCGCCGGTCATTCAGATGACTTTCATTTGTTTTCTCTCAAAAAGGTTGAAAATGGTTTGATCTCTCAGGTGGACGCTCGGTATCCAAACATCACTTGACTCTTTTGTGAAGGTGTTTAGTGTGGATGGCGTCTGCTGCCTGCTTTGATGTTAAACTGTACGTCTTTCACTGTACGTTCACTGTGTCACCTTTTGGAGTAAGCTCATGGTCATGATTGGTTTGACGTTTATTTCTTGTTAAAATACATAAAAACTGATATTTCAGCTCCAGCTTCAGCTACCTGTTACAGATCTTTAGATTTTTGTGTTTCTGTGTGTGAACTAAAAATCACCAACCGCTAAAATGAGTCAGAGTCTCTTAACATTTAATGATAAGAGGATGTTGGGCTCGTCCCAAGGCAAACTCCCCGGCCGGGGGCTGGACTCAGATCGATGGCTGTGATCAGGTTTGCTGGTGTGAACCCGCGGGCCGCTGCTGGGGCTCAGCCAGAGGAAACAATGCAGCATCAACGCACCCTGGTTAGAGTTTGTCCAGTGATTTAACCCGATGCTGAGGACGCTTAATACACGTTGGCCTGTGCTCATGAGTGCGTGTGCATGGCTGCGCTCATGTGACTGTCCTTCACAGTCACTGATCAGGCTTCAGGGACTAGGAAGCAATCACAAATGACATCTATTGATCAGCCTAGAAAACTCCCCCAAATCAGCCACGTCACGAGTGCACAGGAACACTCAGTGATCAGTGCGACACAACACTTCCAGGAGGATGTCTGGGAATCATTGGTGCAGAGAAACAGGGAAGTTTGTGCAGCGGTTTGCTTTTCGGCTCATTGATGAGCTTCGATTGATCACATTCATTCAAAGTGAACTCCTGCCTGAGGGAATTGTGGAAACAGGAAATTGTTACGAGCTCAGTGCCAGAAAATAATAAGAATACACTTTATAATAAATCCTTTCCGAACGGGTGATTACCAGTGGATTCATTCACCGATAAGAAATCATTTACTAATGCTTTATCAATATGTTCCTCTGGTTCAACTCATAAATGAGGTCATGTGTTTATCTGAGCTTGTAAATTAAAGTTGCCCACTGTCCATGCAGCTGTGATAATATAATAGATAGATAAGAAGAAAATAGATAAGATAATGTGTCTATTTTTTCATTTTATTGACCAAGCTCACTGACTAGACTTTATTTAAAGGGCCAGTGTAAAGAATTTAGGCGGATATATTCTGAGAAATTAAATATTAATGATTGTGTTTTCATAGTGTATGATCACTTTAAGATAACAATAATTAAAAGTTTGAAAGGGAGGTTGATGCGAGGGATATTCAGCTGGTTGCAGTTCGCACCCTCACCACTAGATGTCACTAAACCTCACACACTGGTCCTTTAAGAGGACTTCTCTGCTAAGTTGCAGGAGATACCTTTCTCAGCTCATGGCAGGTTTAGGTTGGTGTGTGGACATGAAATAATGCAACGTATCACACATACATACATTATTTTTACCTAATGTCCAGCAGTGGGTCGGTGGGAATGCTGGGAATTCCAGCTGTTTCCTTTGGCATCCATGTTTGAGCTGCAGTGTGCTCCTGAGGGGCTGCTGGGGTTTTCCATCGAGTTTTCCTCTCGTCATCCATTGATCTGTTGAGGTTGCCGCGGCACGTGTCGCCCTGTGGCCCAGCAGCAGCAGCTCGTATGGTGCAGCAAGAGTCCCCCCCCCAAGAGAAATATCCACAGACAGACACCTCAGCGTACATCAAAGTGTGGTGTTGTGCTTTATTTCAGGTTTCAGGGTGGCTGTCGTCCATGTGCGCCCATGTCTGTTCAGTAAACCTTCTTGTCTCTGCGTGTTTGTTTCAGGATGGATCATCATGACTGGCAGCGAGGGAGAAGTCGAGGTCACAGGCGCTACGACGATGATGATGGTGAGGAAGCAGTTTCTGTGCAAGCAAAGAAAGTGGCAGCTGCCCCTGAACGCCTCAGGTCGATTAATGGTGTGCCAGTTGGCCTGTTGGACTGGTTTCATTAGCTTTAGCTGTAGCTGTGTTTGGGAAAGTTGAAATATGTGCCTATAAATCACAGCATTAACTGACATTAAGCCTGATGACTGAGCGGCTGATGAATAGAAGTGCAGTATTCACTCTGTTCTGCAGAAACTAAAGTCACATCTTGTCATCTCCCTCTCGCTGAAGTCAAGGGACATTTATTAGTGTTCAGTTACTTCAGTTCAGAGTGCAGCTTTGGCATAAATATGAGGTTAAAAACCACATCGGTGTAAACATTTCTATCTGTTTGTGTCGTAATGAGGACTTTGACAGCACTTCACCAGCTGTCACCGTACTGATCTGAGGCCTCCATGTTGTCCCTCTGTGCGTCTCCTCTCAGAGGCCCAGCCGGTCTACATCGGCGTCCCCGTCTCCCACAGACGGAAAAGGCGCAGACATCATTCCTCCGTCAGTGACACCGACCGGGAGGCGCGGCACACACACTATGACCACCACACACACCGCGAGCACTCGCACCGGGGATACTACCACGACAGAGACGAGCACTATGAGGACGACGAGGGCGGCATGGAGCATCAGGAGCACGCCGACCCGTCAGGTAAGAGGCTACCTGTGTGCTGCTTCACGAGGACAGAAAGCCAGAACAGGTCACAGTGGAAGAAAATGAAGAAGAACCAGAGGAGACACACAGAATACAGTTTTTCATGTAGGGAAGTAGTAACAGAACATTTATGAGGACATTGACACTTGCATGGGAACACGCTGCTCCACCCTCCACCCTCCACCCTCCACCCTCCATCCTCCACCCTCCACCCTCCACCCTCCACCCTCCACCCTCCACCCTCAGAACAGTTCATTTTCAGAGGCCTCGCTGTGCTTGGAGTGAATTTGGTGACATTGTTCGACCAGATCTGAAGTGTTTAAACGTGTTTTATATTAAGATTCTGCAAAAGCCCACCTTACATTCACTGCCAGGTGTTTAAAATTCCACCTTTCTACGAGTGATGTGTCGGTCGCCGATAAAGCGGCTCTCAGAGCTGTGAAGTGAACAATCGGAGCCAGCTCCTGCCTGGGAGCCGGAGCGGGGGCCACTTTGTTTGTTTGTTTGTTTGTTTGTTTTTCTCTTGACTTTTTTTGTGTTCAAGTCGCACATGATTGGTCAACTACATGATGTGTGGTGGCTTCTGTGTGTAGGCACTGAGCAGGGGGGGGAGGGGCAGGGTTACAGACAGAGCGCACACACACACACACACACACACACACACACACACACACACACACACACAGACTAAACGCTGGAAAGGTGAGAAAATGAGTGACCGCAGGAAATGCAGTAAAATTTGATGTACGTTTTGTACATTAGTATTTAATTGTACATTATTTTGGTAAATTACAAAAAGGTCTGAGGAGCCACTCGGAAGCCGAGAGAGCCGAGCTGTAGGAAGCGAGCCGACATTCCCGTCACTAATTTCTACAACATCTCCACATGGAAACTTTGGTATAGCTAAGGTTGTGCAGAGATCATGGTTATGTGGAAATGCTGAGATGTGGTTAGGAAGAGGTTCAGGTTAGAGGAAGATTGTTGTCATGGCGGAGGTGTTCACATGAAAAGTGATGGAAGAAGATGAGAGAGAAGAGCCTGAGAGAGTTCACACTCTGTCACACCTCCACACAGCCGACCAATCACAGCGCGGAGCAGGGGCTCGTCCCGTTATCGGTTTCACAAAGTTACACAATTGGAATCGACGATGGTCGGACACACATCTCTCAGTTAGAGAAGGTGTGTGTGTGTGTGTGTGTGTGTGTGTGTGTGTGTGTGTGTGTGTGTGTGTGTGTGCGTGCGTGCGTGCGTGCGTGCGTGCGTGCGTGCGTGCGTGCGTGCGTGCGTGTGTTGTGGGTTGGTTCAGATGCAGTGTGATGGCAGCACTTTATTTGAGGCTCCTCAGGCTCAGAGGCTCCTCTCGTCAGTCTACATATGGACGTCAGTGGGCCCACCGCGTCCGTCCAGACTGACGTATCTCAACGTGTGCTTGAACCCTGGTGACTTTGTTTCCCGCAGTGCCACTGTGGGTTTTTTGGTGAAATATCCCGACAGCTGTTGTGGAGAGACTGCCATGAAATATGGCGCAGACACGAATGTTCCCCTCACAGTGAATTTCAATAACTTTTAATGTAGTATGTTTTTTAAATACCCGCAAAACTAACGCCACTCCCATCAGCTTCAGCTTCATTTAATGTTCAGTGCTTATTAATATACTTTCATGCCAACATGAAAAACTAAAATGAGCTTATTTTATCTGCTGAGCATCTGCACATGAACGTCGTCGCTGTCAGCGTGCCGACATTCAGCACAAAGCATCGCTGTGTTGAAGTGGAGCCTTACGCAACCGCCAGCGTGGCCGCTGCCTCTTAGCCTCGTTAGCAAACACGTCCGGCTGCAGCTTTAAGGAGCAAATTCATTCACATCAAACCAATGTGGTGTTTAAGACGCAGCCAAATGTAGGTGAGAAGCATGTGAGCGGCCTTGACCTGCGCTGTCAGGTGGAGGAGGCTGCAGTGTGACTGTGATGAGGTCAACTTTGTTAGTGCATGTATGTGATGAATGTTTGGTCCCACGGGGCCATGAAGTCTGAAGCCTGTAAGCTGATTAGAGCTGAGGAACTCCAGGCTGTGTGTGTGTGTGTGTGTGTGTGTGTGTGTGTGTGTGTGTGTGTGTGTGTGTGTGTGTGTGTGTGTGTGTGTGTGTGTGTGTGTGTGTGTGTGTGTGTTGTTTTTGGTGTTTGGTGTGTGCTTTGTATTTTGTAGGATTCATAATGAACGTGTTCACCAAGCAGCTGAGGCCTGAGCTGGATGCTTACAGGCACTGAAGCACGACTGGTGGGCTCATCAGAGCAAGACAGTCGAAGCTGGTGAGGACGTTCCTGCTTTTCTTGTATATGTGTGTGTGTGTGTGTGTGTGTGTGTGTGTGTGTGTGTGTGTGTGTGTGTGTGTGTGTGTGTGTGCGTGCATGCGTGCATGGGCTTCTGGGAGGAGAGCACTACAGGGCCCTGTGGTGTGTGTCAGCCCTCTTAAAGCCTCTGGCTGTTTGCTGCTTTGGAGATTTCAGTGGATTTCAGCCACAGCTTACAGAAGACCTTCACCGCCTGCTTCAGTGGAGCATTTCTGACCGTTTAGATCAGCCACACACCAAATCATACGCAGCTAATTGAAATGACCAAACTGTCTGTGGAGCACAGAAGTCAGAGCTGAAGCAGCCAAGCCAAACGAGCAGAAAGGACGCATGTCCACTCATGGTGGAGAGTGAGGGGTGGTGAGCTAAGGACACTCAGGGAGCTCCAAGCCTCTTCTTCTCTGCCCAAAGCAAACCTGAGGATCTCTCTCCAGCTGCCTTTGGGCCTTACTCTCTCTGCTCAGAGGATCCAGTGAGCATGCAGGACCCCGGGGCGTCTTTCCCCTCCAGTATGGCCTCCCGCTGGACCCTACCTGGCTCCCAAATAGGTAAAAATGGCATAATTAAAGAGAGGAAACCCCTGGAAAAGGAGTCTAGATACGTGGTGTGTTATGGTGAAGTAGCTGGTAAAATGGAGCAAGGGTCAGCAGATACATGTGAATTAGGTTTTCTTTGTTTTTCTGTTGACTTGCCATTTAAACAGTTCAAAAGTTGGTTGTTTAAAGCAGCAGCGGTTTGTGGAAGGAGCTGAAAACACACCATTTACTTTCATAGCATGAAGTTATGTGTTAGCAGCTGTCTGTTTGCACATCCAGCAAACATTAGTGTTAATTAAGAGTCCAGAAATGTTCCAGGCATGATGTGTTTTCCAGTTCACACTCTAAACACACATTAAAGCGGCCAGCAAAGCCCTGATCAGAGAGCTGAGGGCAGAGCTGGGTGATGATCGTGGTCAGAGTGCGTCATTACAGGCGACACCTTCACATCACACCGGCCTTTTCATCAGTGGACCTTTATGTAAAGCAGCAGGGGGGCAGAGCGGCTTTGTGTTTTCCCGATGGCCCACAAATGATGTGAAACAGTGCAAACGTCATGTGGACTCACACCGGCTGATCAGGGGTCAGACGCACAGCAGCACACAAAGCGTGAACACAAGCAGAGCTCGTAATGTGAGCTGACCTGAAGTGATGGAGCAGAGGTGATGATGGAAACAGCGTTGGGGAACATTTGAATGATACTCCACTCGGTGGTTAACATGGATTACATAATGGTCCCACGTGGAGGCGCTGATTGAGACCGTGGTCGTCACCGTCCCATCAGGCTTCTGACACACGTTTAAAACTGGAACGTTTAGATCCACGAGTCAACGCGTTACTGACTTCTAACTTTCTTTTAGCTTTTGCCTCATAAAGAGGAAAAACAGGAGAGCAGTGACACACACGTTCTCGTGCTGACGGACACACACACAAACAGCCTCCAGGCCTGCTGTTAATGGGGATCGATCCGCTCAGAGTAAAGTTAGAACAAGGTGCAGGCTGATCAGATATCAGATACTCATTAGAGGAGCCGCCTCTCGCTCGCTCGTTACAGAAGGCTAATGGGGATTGGTTTGATTAGATGTGGCTGTTTCTGTTTTCTGCTTGACTGAAACGCTTCTGCGGGCTTGTCTTATTGGCTCAGAGTCTCCGGCACAGTTTGTCTGATGTGTATTGTTGTGGGATTTAATTCAACAAAGGACTTTTGTCACATGTAATCCACGACTCTCAGTCCCAGTTTGTGTTTTTGCTCTCCGTTGCAAAGGCAAAGTCACATGATAACGATGATAATAAAGCAGAATAAAAGCCTGGCGCCCTCTGTCTCCCAGAAGCAGCAGAACAAACCAACATCCTGATGGCTTTGTTTCTTGAAGAGCTTCACTAATGGAGGACGTAACAAGACGAATGAGTCTGCAGCGATGCAGCTGCTTTGAAAGTCTGCCCTGAGGGTGGTGCTCGTGAAAAAAGGCCATCCGGTCCATTTGATGTTGGTCTGGATGGATGTTGTTGCTTTTCTTTAGCACCAAAGTGTTATTGCCACCATAAAAACTCCTGAATCCCAGATTAGCATGCTTGTAGCTAATGTCCATGTCAGGCTGTTTGTCAGCGTGGGTCGCTTCTGACGTGGCTGAAATGTGGGTTTCATGGAAATGCGACGCTGTCTCTTGTTTCTTCTTGCTGCAGTGTCTCCTGCTGCGGAGCGGCTGCGCCACATACTGGGGGACGATGACGGCACCCCAACACCCACAATATTCACTGAGATGGACACACTGCAGCACGAGGGAGGCGAATTAGAGTGGAAAGAGTCTGCAAGGTGCGCGCGCACACACACACTGAACTTTCATTAGTTTAGGATTTGGGGTCACTTTTGATAGGATTTAGAGGTTGAGGGTTGAGACATCATGGCTGACAGGACTTTAACACAACATGTGTGTAATTAAAGCTGTAGTTTAAATTACAGAACAACGTCCTGCTGGGTGACACTCCTGAACAAACAGCCAAATAACATCACTTGACTGAATTCCACAGCTAAACCACCTTTTTTCTCGTCTCTGCAGGTGGGTGAAGTTTGAGGAGAAGGTGGAGGAGGGAGGAGAAAGATGGAGCAAGCCTCATGTGTCCACGCTGACCCTCCACAGCCTGTTTGAGCTCAGGACCTGCCTGCAGACAGGAAGCATCCTGCTCGACCTGGAGGGCTACTCGCTGCCGCAGATCGTTGGTGAGTCCAGCAGAATTTCTAAAGAAAAAAATAATTTTAGACCGAAGTCCAACCCTCCGTCATTACGTCTCATACTCCATAAAAACCAACTTGCACTGGTCCAAATGAGTAAAAACACACAGAAACTGTCTTTATATTTGTTTGCTAATGCAGCTGCATGCAGAGAACTCATTAGCTGTGCATTGAAGGGCTAGTATGGAAGATTCAGTGGCATCTATTGGCATAATAATGATCTTTGTATCTACAGAGACTCTTCCACGCTGTCCGCCATGTTGTGCCGCCACGAGGACTTGATGAAATCTGAGAATTGATTGATCGGCTGAATATTGTTATCCTAAAATCACGCCGTGTCCAGACTCCATACGACACACTCACAGTACACAACATGTTCTGCACACAGAACGTCATAGAACCCTGTTGTTGCAATTAGTGCACAAGAGATCAATAACCTGTTTGAACTGATTGGACGTTATGTAACAGGACGCCCTGACATTGTCACGCCCACTTACACTTTAAGCATTATTTGATTTGTTGTCCAGAAGCTGAAAACACAATATTAGCATATTGTCACCGAGTTGTTGGCTAACGTGTTAGCAGGACGTTCATCATTCACACGTCCAGCAGACGCAGAGCAACATTGGCGTTCATAGCTGTTTGTGTTCGCCTCATTACTCTGATATCATGATGAGAGTCCAATGTTCCCTCTCTTTTAGCTCTGTCTTTGGTCTCCACCAATGCCTGAGAAAGAGGCTCTTTAGCAGCTAACTGCTCTGCTGCGTTCACCAGCTGCTCTCTGCCTCAGGCTGCTGTTTGCTGTTGGTCAGATGGTGCAGATCAGAGTTGAAAACCAAAACAATGAGGCTCATGACGATGGACGAGCGGCCACAGGATACACAGAAATGTAAATTCACCCGGACTAACTCTTCACTGCAGATGAGATCGTGGATCGGCAGATCGCTGACGGCCTGATCCCTCCGGACCTGAAGGAGAAGATCAGCTTCGTGTTGCTCAGGAAGCACCGTCACCAGACCAAGAAGCCGATCCACCGCTCGCTGGCCGACATCGGGAAGTCCTCCAACGCTGCTTCCAGTGAGTCCGTCCTCACTTTCTGTGTGTTTTCAGCTGCCAATCAGCAATCAGCAAAGTAATCTAACCGAATGACATCCTAATGCTTCCTCTGTCTCCTGCCACGGCGGCCGCCACCTGTCTCACCTTTCCTCATAACATCACCTCTTCGTCCTCTCATCTTCTGCCGCCGCGCTCTCAGACCGTAGTCCTCAGGCTAATCTGAATCGTAGCACTAGTTCAGCTTCTGGGATCCACCGCTCCACAGAAGACCTACGCTCTCGGCAGTCAAGCAGCCTTGGCCGCCTGCGTGAGTCTGAACACACACACGCGCACACACACACGCGCGTGCACACACACACACACACGCTTCCTTCCTGTGTTTACTGCTACCTACAAAACCAGTGATGGAAAGTGCTTTCACTCAAGTGTTACACTGAACTACAGTTGTGAGGTTCTTTTACTTAAATATTTCCTTTTTATGCTACGTCATACTATTATGCAGTATTTCACAATAAAAGTGGAATTAGCAAAAAAACAAAGATCTTATGAAAATAGATTTATTTTTTGGGATTTTTTTTCCTTCCTGTCTCTCTCATTATTCATCTGACAGCCCCTCAGAATTATCTTGGAGGGGCCCGGCCCCTGGGTTTGAGTGTATTACTTGGAGTACACTGTTGTATTGGTACTTTTACTTCATAGATCTGAGTACTTCCTCCACCACTGAAACACTCAATATTTGCATCTATTTAATCACTAAACTCCCACTTTTTTCATGAACTTCTCTGCTTTATTCTGTGTTTTAATCGCAGCTAACTCCCTGCTACTGCATGATGGGATGTCTTTGTGTGTACATGTACTCACCATGCATACTGTGTGCAGGATATGATGTGTGTTTACCTTAGAGATTTTGCTCCTATTGTGTGCACCTCTGCTAATTTCTTTCGTGAATCATTGTGGGTGAAGAGGATTATGAAAGGATTTTTTTTGGGGGGGGGTCTGTATGGTATTTTCTTTTTCTCCTTTTGTTTGATTTTATTTGTTCCCAAATCTGCTTTGAGCCAAAAAAGGGAAATGAGTCATTAAAAAATAATCCCAGCCGGTGAAGCTCTAACACACACTGTGGACACACTTGAATGCTCTCTCTGTTGCTCTTGCAGCCCTTTAATTGGATGGAATTCACATCCTTGCTCAGCTGTTTTTGAGTAAAAGTCCACTCAAACACACGAGACGCCTCTTTCTTCTGCATGGTGGTGATTTTGTGTGTTTTAAGTATCAAACGTGTGTGTGGTTTGCTTACAGATCCTGCCCAGAGCCGCAGCATGAATGATATTTCAGACACGCCGAGCACAGACCAGGTAACTGTTCAGTGTTTCATGTGTGTGTGTGCATGTGGGTTCAGCTCGTCGTACTAAGAACTAAGGCTGACGCTAGTCCATATTTATATTCTCTATTACTGTCAACAAACCCGTGAAAAGACCAAAACCATCAATCTGACCTCCCATTGGTTCCCTCTAGCCTGTGGATACCTGACCCGATCCCAGCTCGGTGATGTTCGGGTTTTGGGTTTCGCCTGCTTGACACGGTGCTCTCAAGTTCTTTAGCGCTGACGTAGGCGAGGAGAGTCACTGCAGGTGATAACGAAGCAGCTGGTTATGTGAAACGCGTGGAGCTCTGCTGAGATATGAACAGCCATGCAGCAACATGTGGACACAGGCAGCAGGATGCAGGATGAAGCAGCTGCGTGACAGCGTGAGACAGAGCAACGTGGGTGACATGCGTGCAAAAGGGCGAGAGCCTGAGTTCCTGCGTGAGACACCCGAACCGTCTCACACACAGTATCTCCAATAATGAGTCCACAGTTGGTGCTGCAGTGAGTGTTTGTGGCAGCAGGACGGTGTGTGTGTGGAGCTCAGAGGACGAAGATCCACACACAATACGTGTTAGATGGTTTTCTTTGTAGCGCAGGTTTCCCTCCATAAATGTATTATTTCCAAACCCATGATGAGGTTACCCAGATGACATCACTGTGACCTCAGCAGGGTGATTTTCTTGGACAAAGCTGCTGCAGAGGACATACTTCTGTTTTCAGAGGTTTAGAAACTCGTCGTGTTAAACAAACTGTCCTTCATGTGTAAAATTGGTGGAACGACCTTTAACCTCACGTTCTGCAGTCCGTTGTGTCTGCACACACACTGTCTCTGTCACGGTGTGAGCTGGTTTGGATTGGTCATCAGATAATCTCCTGTTGCCTGTGAGGACAGTAACGATGGATCACTTCACTTCTGCACACCGTCAGCAGACGCTTTCCTGAGTGTGTGTTTTGTTTTGTTGCTGTGTTTGTGTTTTACGAGAAGCTGAGCCTGGTTTTATGAGAGGGTTTACAGAGTTGTCAGAACGACTTAATTCCTCTAATCCACACAACCTGGAAGCTGAGGTGGGACATTTTTGTTAAATTGTGCTTGTGTGCACATTTTTAAGCCTCTTCTTCTGAGCTTAATTATTTGAGCCTCTCCCCAAAAAGTACGGCAGTGAAGAACATTACACTTTCAGTTGGTAATTGTGTGTGTGTGCTTGTGTGTGTGTGTGTGTGTGTGTGTGTGTGAATATCTTATGAACTTCAAAGCAAGCGAGAATTGAAGTCATGCATGTGACCCCTGACTGTGCTTTAATTATTGGTTCACAGAAGCCGGCGCAGCACCTCCAGCTTCCTTTGATCAGACCAGCACTCACACTCACACAGTGACGCACATGACGTCATGTAGAGCCTGAAGACGAGTAACAGCCACTAAACCTGCTGTAATGTAGCTGCAGATGGAAACCAAAGTGGCTAGATTATGGTCAAATTAGTCTGTAGTACCAGAGATTGAAATGTCTTGTTTACGGTCGCTTAGGACTGAGATGTTCAGAGAGCCACAGAGGAGCAGTTGGTGAATTGACTCTGAAAGCAGCATTAACAGATTATGAAGAGATTTTAATTTAAGCAGCCACCACTCCACTGCCACGTGCCTCCTTAGTCAGGGGGGTGTATATACCTAAAACTGTGGAAAATACAGCCGCTGTCACAGCGAGGTCAGGCTGGAATGACTGAAAGCTCAGGTCAGAAGTTTGTTTGATCCTCACGGTGAAGTCAGTATGAAACCTGGCTGCAGGCTGGTGTGAGGGTGAGGGTCTCTAACAGGCTCGGTGCTCATGTCATCAGAGCTCAGGCTTCTGACTGACATGGATGTGATTGTTATGTGAATGCAGAATATGTCCGGCGTTGGCGTCCAGGCTCTCATACTGTCACTTTAAGTATGGAAAGCAGGAAGTTCCCCGCTCGAGGAACGCAGACTCCGAGCCTACAGGTGACCCTGGGGTGGAGGTGGAGCTTGTGAAGCGCTGTATGACCAGTAGGTGGCAGCAAATGATAGTAGCCTTGTTTGGCCTGTTGTCAGACGGTCGTGGCTTTTGATGTCGATGTCAGAAATCCTACATGTCATTTTCTGGAAAGGCTGAACTGCTGAAACTAGTGAACAGTGAACGGCAGCTGGCCGCGGCAGACGTGCGCAGCAGGAGGAGGTCATCTGCAGCGCAGCACGCCTCAGATCTGTGATTTCCACTCATGCTCTCCCTCCTGCCGCCTCTTCTGCTCCTCTCCTCTGCCAGCTCAAGAATAAGTTCATGAAGAAGATCCCTCGCGATGCCGAAGCATCTAACGTCCTGATCGGTGAGGTGGATTTTCTGGACAAGCCTTTCGTCTCCTTTGTGCGTTTGGCTCAGGCCACGACTCTGGGAGGCCTCACCGAGGTCCCTGTGCCGACGAGGTGGGTGTCTCAGGTCTCCCTTTTTGTCTGTCTCCACAGTCCTTGCATTCATCAGCCTCTTCGCTTTCTGCTCTGACAGGTTTCTCTTCATTTTGCTGGGTCCTCATGGCAAAACCAAGTCCTACAATGAGATTGGCAGAGCCATTGCAACGCTTATGGTGGACGATGTAAGTGACTGGCGCTGTCCTGCCCTGATGGACACAATCGTACACCTGACATCCGTCACTTTGACTTTATTTCCTTCTCTCCTGTCAGCTGTTCAGTGATGTTGCCTATAAAGCCAGGGACCGTGAAGACCTGATTGCTGGTGTTGATGAGTTTCTGGATGAGGTCATCGTCCTGCCTCCAGGGGAATGGGACCCAAAAATACGCATCGAGCCTCCAAAGAAGGTTCCATCGGCGGAAATGAGGCACGTACATTTGTAATCCTTAAGATTTGTGTGTGTGTGCTGTGTTTCGCCAGTTAAATGCTTTTAATGTGAAGCTGCAGGTAGGAAATGTTCGCTTAGCAGTAACAGGATAAAGTATTTTTACGGGGATGTGGAGCTGCTGTGGCTGAAGGCAGTCGTCTAAGAGCGGTGACCCAGAACAGTATCTGTGGCTGCACAGCTACACGTATGAAGCCGAGGGCGGCTGCAGATTGAGCTGATCATTCTCTGTGGGTTCGTGTGGACGTGTCTCCAGACGGCCCGTCCTGACCCTGACGCCTCGTTTGGTTTCCGTGTTCACCGCAGGAAGTCGGTGCTGAACCTGAACGAGCTGGGTCAAATGAACGGCTCGGCCGGCGGGGCGGCTGCAGGGGAGGACGAGGAGCTTCCAGCTCCGCATGAGCTTGGAGAGGAGCTGAAGTTCACTGGGAGGTATGAGAGCACCGGAGAGGACTGCATGTCACAGGGTCCAGTCCCATCCTGGTTCTGTGATCTGAACCACATGCTCAACTTGTTTTAAAGGGTCGGAGGTGGACTGTGGCTGGACATCAAACGGAAGATCCCGTGGTATTGTAGCGACATCTACGACGGCTTCCATATCCAGTCCGTCTCTGCTGTGCTCTTCATCTACCTGGGCTGCATCACCAATGCCATCACCTTCGGAGGGCTTCTGGGGGATGCTACCGAAAACTACCAGGTCTTCGTGATGACGGCAGCACGCTGAACCAACCCAGAAACCGTCCGTCCAACCACAGGTTAGCTGACGTCTCTGTCTGCTCTCCCTCTTTTCCAGGGGGTGATGGAGAGTTTCCTCGGCACTGCGCTGGCAGGGACTGTCTTCTGTATGTTTGGTGGGCAGCCCCTCATCATCCTCAGTTCAACTGGACCCATTCTCATCTTTGAGAAGCTGCTTTACGAATTCAGCAAGTAAGACGAGCACAAGCGACACGCACACAGATGTGCTGAGTGCAGATAAGCAGGTGACAGGTTACGTCCTCACGCTGTGTCTCTACAGGAACAGCGGCATCGACTACATGGAGCTGCGTCTGTGGATCGGCCTCCACTCGTGTCTGCAGTGTTTCCTGCTGGTCATCTCGGACGCCAGCTACATTATCAAGTACATGACCCGCTTCACAGAGGAGGGCTTCTCCAGCCTGATCTCCTTCATATTCATCTCTGACGCCATCAAGAAGATGGTAGGTCGCACGTCGCCCTGTGAAACGGACGGACGCAGCGCAGCAGTTGAACCTGATCAAACCGGTTTGTCTTTCAGGTAGGAGCCTTGAAGTATTACCCAATCAACCGCGGCTTCAAGCCCGACTACATCACGGCCTATAAGTGTGAATGCGTCGCCCCGGACCAGGGTGAGTCTTCAAGTGCTTTGAGGAAATATTGTATAAATATCTAAAATCTTTTTCACTTGTTTGAGTGAAATATTTAGAGAATGACTGACAGATGGTAGCTGCCATATTTCAGAAAAGCTTTTTGTGTGTCCATGAAGTACAGAGCTGGAATATCTCTGAGCTTTGAACCAGGCTAGCAGTTTCCCTCTGCTTCCAGTCTTTATGCTAAGCTAGGCTAACCGTGTCGAGGATGTGGTATCAATCTTCTCTTTTCAGTCTTGGAAAGAACTGAACTATTCTTCTAATGATAATCTGATCTGAGGTGACCCGACGTGTCGGTTTATCAGCATCAGTATAATTAAGAAATGACTGGACGCTTGCAAAATGTCAGCAGGACGACTTCATGTCCACATATGATCTGCGTGTTGATTCAGGAGATGTTTCAGTGTGATGCAGGTCTTTGCTCTTTGCTCTGTGATGATTGGTGTGTCCTCTCTGTTTCTGCCTCGTTTTTGGATGCTTTCTGACAAAGTGAGTATGCACCTGCAGACCCTGGAAGTGTTTAAATCAGAGGAATACACCAAAAAGCTTTTTACTTCCTCTGACTGTAGGCTGGAGAGGTGGCTCTGAGAAGTTTAAAGCTCCTGAAAAGTTGGTTTTAAGTCTTAAGAAGCTTTTTTACTAAATGAGCAACAGTCAAATTTAAGTTTTTAAGAGTTTAAATGTTAAACACTGACTTCCCCACAAATGTCAGCAGATTTTGTTTAAAGTGCTGCTGTGATTGGTGCACGTGTGACGCACCTTTTCCAACTGAGCCCCGCCCACTTCAGACCAGAGAGAAGAGCCCAGACAAAAAACAAACTTTAACTTATTGTAGTCGACATTTGCTAAGCTCATGATTTTCTCCTGATGTTTTCTGTGTTTAATTCTTATCAAACACTGTGCTGTTATTTTTTTTTTTACGTCGTGTTACCCATCATTCACTGGGTTTCCTCTGTTTCCCTGTCTGTGCTGTCGCTCTGCAGCATCTGCGCTGGGCTTGAATGTTTCAGCTCCGCTGGCAGATGATAACATGACTGTGCTGGTAAGTGACAAACAGACATGAATCCTCTCTGCTCCCCTTCGTGAAGCTCTCTGAGGCTTTGGACTCTAAATGTTGTGATGTCAGAGATCTGGACCGTACTTATCGAACATCTCAGGACAGGAGATCAGCCCCATTCTGTGACGATGCGTTTCTGCTCCTGCTTTTAGGAGAAGGAGTAAAAGTTTGTCGACTCTCTTAATTAGGAAACGACTGATCTGTGCTGATGTTTAGGAGCACTGCAGGGGCGTCCTGACCTAAACAAGATGGAGTTTAAATAGCAAACAAAGTGACAGAGAAGCTACAAGACATCAATAATCCTCTGCCTCAGGTCACTGTGCGAGATGCTTGATAAATACGCGTCCAGACGTCCTTTTAGAGACACGTCTTTCTAAAGAGTGGACGTTACAGAGCGCCGTGGCTCCTGTTTCCATGTTCTGTATCCTCTTTTCGTCTGTTATCGCTTGTCTTTTCTCTCTTTCGCGTCCACTCCTTCTCCACCCCTGAACCCCTCCTTCGGTTCTCGCCCCTCTCCTCCCGCCGTCCTCCTCCTCGTTCTGTCTCTAGTTTAACCTGACAGACATGGACTGGAGTCAGCTGAGTAAGAAGGAGTGTGTGAAGTATGGCGGGATGCTGGTGGGGAGCTCCTGTAAGTATGTTCCCGACCTGGCCCTCATGTCCTTCATCCTCTTCTTCGGCACCTACTCCATGACTGTTTCCCTCAAGAAGTTCAAGTTCAGCCGCTACTTCCCGACAAAGGTGAGACAGCAGAAAAGATCCAAAGATGTTCATTGTTTTCCCCTTAAGCACTGTTACAGCTGCTCCCGCCTGCAAGACGCCAACCTGCATGTGAAAGACTACGTTCATGTGATGAAGAGGGCGTTTGTCAAAGCATGAAAGGTCAAAGCTAAAGCAGGCAGGTGGCCAAACTCTGCAAATATCAGCCTTCTTTAAACACACTGGTACTCTGTTACAACACACACACGTGCAGGAGTACAGGATAAAAACATCCTTTGCTCATCAGCAAAACAGCATCAGGTATATATATATATATATTTCAATACTGAGGTGTTTTACTCTGAAGACACGAATGTGTATCCATGATAACGGCTCTGTGAGGCTGAGCTTAGGCCACCGATGCTTTGAGCTAAATGCTAACAGCATGCAAACGTGCCCACAGTGACGATGCTAACATGCTGATGTTTGGATTTGCTAATGAATAGTCGCAGTTTAGTCCTGTTTGACTCTGCTGGACATGAGCCCGACACGTCAGCACCTCCTCACCCACGCATCCTCCTCCTCCTCTTCCTCTCCCATGTTCTCCTCTGCTGCCCCTGAATGTGCTCCAGCTCCGTAAACTCATCAGCGACTTTGCCATCATCATTTCCATCCTGCTCTTCTGTGGACTGGACTGTCTGCTGGAGCTGGACACCCCCAAACTGCACGTGCCCACTAAGCTCAAGGTCCTCTCCTCCCTGAACACCACTTTCCTCACTCCCGCCTTCTTAAGTCTGATTGGCTGCAGTTTTTCTACATTTCTGCTGAGTCATTTGATTTTGTGTGGATCTGTCAGTGTAATAATTATTTCTTCTTCTTCTTTCTGTCTTCATTTCCTCGTGTTTGCACCGTTTTCTCGTCTTTGTGGATGTTTGTCCCCCTCCCCGCTGTGATACTGCACGTTTATTTATCCTCCCTGTGTGTGTGTGTGTGTGTGTGCGTGCGTGCGTGTGTGTGTGTGTGTGAACGTATAGCTGAGGAAGCTAATCAGTGACTTTTCCATCTTCTTGTCAATCATGAGCTTTGTGGGTCTGGATATGTTGATGGGGTTAGACACGCCCAAACTAATCGTTCCAACTGAGTTCAAGGTATTTGACCTCTCACTAACGTGTGTGTTTGAATGTGTGTGTATTTCTACCATATGTGCATGCCAGCCGCTGTGCTTGTGCTCACGTTTGAACTCCTGCTCAGTGCGTTTCAGTGTCACCGTCATCATTGCAGATAGAAACGTTTGATTTGTGAAATCCATGTGTGTGTTCAGCCCACGCGCTCCGATCGCGGCTGGCTGGTCATGCCGTTTGGTAAGAACCCCTGGTGGTGGTACCTGGCCAGCTCCGTTCCCGCTCTCCTGGTCACCATCCTCATCTTCATGGACCAACAGATCAGCGCCGTCATCGTCAACCGCAAAGAAAACAAGCTGAAGGTTTGGAGACACGGACGAGGCCGAGCTCATAACCCGTTTTAGCTTCACCAAAGCAGACGTGACCCACCAGCATGCTGGTCATCAACACCTTAACTTATCTTATTCTGACTGGTGTGAAGGCGCCCTCAGAGCTCCTCTACACCAACCAGTGGTAGATTCTATTGATGTCATGTAATTCTATTAAACAGACCTGGAGTCAGATCCATAAAACCACTAAATCTGTGAAAATATGCAGATCACATTCATAAATCTGCTTGTCTGGTTCTGTTTTATCAATCTGAATCGTTGTGGAACTGGAGCCTCGTTTTATCTCCCAGTTTGACACAAGTGGATGTAGAAACCCCCGAAACGCCTGTTTGTGTATCCATACTTGTGAAGTGTAGTTTTACTCTTTTTTTCTGCATCACAGCAGCTGTCATTATGCTCAGCTGTGAATTCTAACATTCATAAATAGTCAGTAAAATTAACCCAAACCGTGCGTACGCTGGTCTGAGGTCTGTGTCAGGTGGTGCATGCAGGTTTTTACATGAAAGCATCATTTACACATCTGGCCCCTGCAGTGTGATTTATACAGAATACATTAAAATGTCTATAGTGTCAGAGAAAGTCGCTTTTAGACCTGAATGGCTTCTTGCTTCCTGTCCTGCAGAAAGGCTGTGGCTACCACCTGGACCTGTTCTGGGTGGGGGTACTGATGGCTGTGTGCTCCTTCATGGGTCTGCCCTGGTACGTCGCGGCCACCGTCATCTCCATCGCACACATCGATTCTCTGAAGATGGAGAGCGAGAGCAGCGCTCCCGGAGAGCAGCCGCAGTTCCTCGGAGTCAGGTGAGGCCGTCGTGCTGCTGCTGCTGCTGCTGTTGTGTGTGTGTGTGTGTGTGTGTGTGTGCGCGCGTGCACGTGTGCGATTTTCCGCTCTAAGCTCCTGGTATTGACCGATTCTCCGTGTGCAGGGAGCAGAGGCTGACGGGGATCCTGGTGTTCGTCCTGACCGGACTCTCCGTCTTCCTCGCTCCTGTTCTCCAGGTGAGTCACCTGACGCGTGAAGATTTTGTGACGTTTCCGTTTTGATTGACGTCACTCTTCCTCTGATGTCCTGTTCTACCTGCTGCTCTCTAACTCAGTTCATCCCCATGCCGGTCCTGTATGGCGTCTTCCTTTACATGGGCGTGGCCTCGCTGAGCGGCATCCAGGTAGATCAGAGAAGGTGTTCACACATTTCCAGTCATGCTGAGTTTGTGGGGAGCCTGAGAACCTGTTCTGCGTCCTTCTCCTCAGTTCTGGGAGCGGATCAAGTTGTATCTGATGCCTCTCAAGCACCAGCCGGACTTCTCCTTCCTGCGTCACGTCCCTCTGAGACGCGTCCACCTTTTCACCCTCGTCCAGATCGTCTGTCTGGCCGTCCTCTGGATCTTGAAGTCCACCTTCCTGGCCATCATCTTCCCAGTGATGGTGAGCCTCGTTCGTTTCATCGGGGTGTCGTTTGGTGGTCCTCTTATTTTGAAATTAAAGAAGCTGCTGTAGAAAAGCCAGCGGTGCGTTCGCAGGCGGCAGGAAAAACTCCCGCTCTCTCTGCTGTGTGCAGATTCTGGGGCTGATGGTGGTTCGGAAGCTGCTGGATCTGATCTTCTCACAGCACGACCTGGCCTGGCTGGACGACATCCTGCCGGACAAAGACAAGAAGAAGAAGGAGGATGACAAGAAGAAGAAGAAGGAGAAGAAGGCGGCGGAGCCGGAGAGCGACGAGGAGGTGAGGGGAAGGTGGAGCAGCGCGGGATTATCGCTGAGCCTCAGAGTGTCAGCGGCTCTGTCTTCTTGAATTCAAACGTTCGTCTCTCCATCTGTTGTTTCTGTCGTTCCTGAGTTTGTTCTCTCTGACTAATACTGTGCGTTTCTCCTCTCTGTCCCACAGTGTTGCTGAAAAGGCACTGTACCACACTTACTTCAGTCTTTTTGTCTGTCCGTCCTCCCTTCAGTGCATCTGTCCACCTGTCCCACTGTGTCCCAACACTTTAGAAGCTGTAACTCTGTTAGCATCTGTGTGCACATCATGTCCTTCTTCTGTTTTCTCACCTGAAGGATGAGACTTGCGCTATTCTAGATTTTTGTCACCAAATCATATGGAAAAAAAACACAAAATCAACCATGTTTGAACGTCCGGTCACACCAGGAAGTGAGATGAATCCTCATGAAGAAGCTCGCGATGTAGCGACTTCTCACACGGCTAGTTGTAGCTGACGCGCTAACATGCTAACAGTGAAAGCAGAACTTCCAGCAGCAAGAAAACCTCATTCAGAATCCCATTGACTTTTCCAGCAATTAAATACTAAAAATACAGACTTTAAACAGTTCATTCTGTGTTTCAAGTCACATATTTAGAAAAGGACTTTTTAGTTGTTAGCTGTCTCTAATAACACGTGTTTCCCATAATCCCACAGAGCATCACGGTTTTCACCGAGCTTCTTCCTTCGCTGTAGCATTTCGTTTTTGGATCGTTTGTGCGTCCTTGACTCAGTGAAGAGCTCCAGAGGAGGGAAGAAATCTCTCCGAGCTAACTGACTGTCTGTTAGCAGCGAGAACGCCACAGTTTATTTTAGACACGTTTGTACCAAACTGTCTGGAAGCACAGATGATCCTCTGACAGAGGAGGCTGAATGTGGATGTGCAGCTAACAATCTGACAGGTCCCTCCTTCTTGTCTGTCTTCTCGGCTGTCTGTCCAATCAGAGATCAGCCCTGTCTGGACAGATTCACGTGTCAAAGGTCACCAAAGCTGGAGTCACTTCGCTCTCTTAGATGCTGCTATGGCCGAGCTTTTACTCTCAGAGTCCTAAAACAGCATCTGTTGGGACTATTTTCAGCGGCGGATGAATCCACGTGTGTGTGTGTGTGTGTGTGTGTGTGTGTGTGTGTGTGTGTGTGTGTGTGTGTGTGTGTGTGTGTGTGTGTGTGTGTGTGTGTGTGTGTGTGTCAGTCAGAATAACGATGGAAGAAAATCATATTTTTTGACAAAAACAAAAATCTAGAATCGATCAAGTCTTTTCCTGTGAAAATCCACTTTGTCCCGCATGCCGACCACTTCCTGTTTGTGTCACTCAGCCCAACAGCTCCGCCCCCCCTCCGGTGAAGATTCCCATGGAGGCCATAGACCCCGCTCACGTTAACCCCCCCACCCAAAGCCAGACCTCTGAGTGTGAGTACGCCACCCTTCCCTCCGCCTGTGGTCATGTTTGAACCTGTGAATGTGACGGGTGGAGCGCTGACGGAGCTTTGGGTCGATGGATGTCACACTGGCTACTTTCACATGTGCACCGTGATTCAACACCCCAGTCGAAGTTCCCACTGTGACGATCTTTGTCCAGATGTTTCATTGTGAACGTTCACTCATGGCCACTTTATTAGGGACCCTTGAACAGTCTAATGCATTCTGATACAAGAGCTCTGCCGTAAATTCCAATTTTTTAAAGTTATTGATCAGTTTGTGTTGACGTCATAGTTTACTGAACTGCTCACACTGAGAGATGTTTCAGAGGCTTTGTCCTGTTTAATCAACCCGAAAACACTTCGTTGAGTCAGCACCTCTGAGACGTTGTCCCGTCCAAATGGGAGTAAAATTCAACCAGAAAATCTGTTTCTAGACCAGAAAACCACGAGAAAATCCATTTCTATCAAAATAAAAGTGCAACATAAAGTAAGTGTTTCTGCGTCTGCTGCTCTTTAATTTAATACTTTAAACTTAAATTCAGTGCGTGGCTGAAGTGCACACTTAAAATGTTATCACTTGTATGGTTTCATTACAAACTAAAACACACTTCCTGTTGAAAAATCACCAATAATATAGACAATAAAGTTGTTCTATTGTGAGAACAAAGTCGTTTGTTTTTGGTTAACGGCAGCACGTGATGTCAGTGTGCTGTCTGTTATGCGTTAACTGGACCGTTTGCTCGCGGTTTGTGGTTCAGTTAAGTTACGTGTGATTTACGGTAGCTAATTTATGCTAATGCTAAGAGCAACTTCACAAAGTTCTCCACGACCCTCATTTTAACTGCTCTTCTGATATCTCTCTTCTCAAATAACAGAGACAAGAGTTACGACTTTATTGTCCGAATACTTCAACTTCATTCTGGTAAAATTATGACTTTTTATTGTAATATTAAGACTTTTTTATTCTTATGACAGAACGACTTTATTGTCATAAATGTACGACTTTAATCTGGAGGCCATGGATTTTTTTTTTCTCGATGTGGCCCTAATAATCCGTCATAGGTAATCGCTGCAGGTGGAGCTCTTAAAGCGGTAGCGCCCTCCAGTGTTCAGACTGAGAAGTGCGATGGCAGCGCTAGCGGCGCTCAGGACGTTCTGTCCGTGTCGTGCAGCTCTGGAGGTTTGAGACAAAGCTCGCAGAGACGCTCCGGCTTCATCTGCTCAGATTATTTCCTAAACTGCTAATAATCCCATTTTCTGAGGCGCCTGTGAACGTAGCCACTGGGTTTACTGTATGACAGATGTTTGACAGCTGAAGGTCAGAGGTCAGATCTTTGCTCTGGACCTCTGAACATGTTGTTATCATGTGAAGGTCACTGCAGCAGATTCTTCATCTTTATCATCTCTGTGTTTGTGTTTGTGCTCGACTTGTGTTCACTGGCTTGTGTACGCTTCTTCTGTTCTGTGCATGTTTGCTTTGTGTGTGTGTGCGTGCATGTGTGTGTGTGTGTGTGTTTCCTTACAGGAGACGAACCCGTACTCGACCGTCACGTCCGATCAGAACGAGTTAGACCGCAGGTACTGTGTGCTGAAGCTGCACGTGCCCTACAGCGACCTGCTGCACTCAGCTGACACAAACGCCGGCTGGGACAACAACACTGCCCCCTACAGACACCCCGACACAGCGTAGCCACAGCACACACACACACACACACACACACACACACACACACACACACACACACACACACACACACACACACACACACACATTTTGAGCTTGTATTTACGTGTATGTTGGAGATGATTGTAGACATTTAATGTGGATCGTTTCCGCTCTGCAGCCGTGCACAGTAGAGATTATATAGCAAACGATTCTTTGCTCTTGCGTAACGTTTTGTGCTCAGAGCAGGTGTGAAACTGTCTTTTCAATATGCAGTAAACTCTCTGCAGATCAGCGGCTTTCAAGGCTGACACTGTGAGGCCCCCCTTAGACCAAATCCAGACCCCCCATAGCCCCTTTAGCAAATTAGCACCGTTAGCAGTCTGCTGAGTTAGCCGTTAGCAGCTCCTGTTAGCAGCCATCTCATGGTTTTCAGGACGCCTGCATACGTCCGTCCCTCGACCCCCGCCGGGGAGGCCTCTCACAGCCTGAAACCTCTGCTCCAGCCTCTGTCCGTCCACTGAAAACGCTTCCTGTAGTCTGCTTCCGTATTTTAATCTTAGCTTCTGGCATATCTGGACGGGCTGTTTAAGCACTCTGTGGTGACGCTCGCCGTCTGTGCTGAAACAGTGAATCAGATGTTTCCAGTTTCCTGCTCTTCCTGTGAGCCTGAATGCAGCTTCCAGGGTCGAACCATCTGTCAGTTAGTTAATGTTCACGCTGAAGCTGTGCTGTTAGCTGTGAGAGGAGGAAATGTACAGCGTGCGTCACATTTGGTCTTTCCAGCATCAGTTTGGGGAGAAAAACAAGCCTTTTGGATGTTTTCGAGCTTTTCTGTGATGCCTGTTGAAAATGTTTCGCTGTTTTCGTCTTTGAAGGCCTTCAGTTATTTCTGTTCGTGGTGTTTTGATGAAGATGAAAGAGATCTTCTTTGACTGGAGCAGCAGAGTGAAGTGACTGGTGTATCAGGCTTAAAGGAGGACAGAGGTGCCCCTCATAGTGCGACAGGAGAAGCTCTGCTGTTTGTTCTCCTGCAGGAGATCTCACTGGAGGCCAAACACTCCTCCTCCTCCTCCTCCTCCTCCTCCTCCTGTTTTCACAACACGCGAAAACAGTCGACCCTTTTAAAAAAACGCTGCATCGTCATTAAAGACACCGCTGCTGCAGTCAGTGGGTGGAGCCAGTCCTCATTCTAATATCTTTACTTAAACCTGCACGTCGACAGTGTTTGTGTAATTACTCTCACTGCCAGAAGGGGGAGACAAGCTCTGCACTGCAGCTTTGATTTGTATGATAAATATGAGTATTTAGTATAATATAGCATTTAGCAGCCGCATTGTTCATAAATAATCAACAAACATGAATGTGTATTAAAACTACAGCAGGAGAACTTTGTCAGTTCAGCTCTGAGGTACTTGTACTTCAATACAAGTTAGGTAGAAGTATTCTACTCCACTGCATTGTGGTACCTTTTACTCCACTGTTTTGACATTAGTTACTTTGAAGATTCAGATTATTAATACAAAATATACATTAACTGATGAATTCTGAGGTATTATTACAGATTAACCTCTCAGATGTAAAGAAATGAATTAAACTAAGCTTTAATGATTATCAGTGAATGCGTCACTGATTATATTCCAGTGGTGTATTATATGTTACTCTGTGTTAGGAGTACTTCTAGTACTACTTTTATATGTATTTTGAAGATTTTAAATGAAGGAATGTTCGTCCCACTGCTTCATCTTAAACGTGTTGTTTTTAGCATGAGGTCTGGTTGGCGTGCAGGTGTCTCTGTGAGGACAGACAGCAGTGAGACAGACAGCGGAGCTTTGAACTGTGAAACACGTTTAACAAACGAGCTGGTGGATAAAGTTAGATGAATCTCTTTAACCTCCTTCCTGTCACGCTGTGTCGCTGCTGAGGGGATTCATCATGGCAGGATTTTGGTTGTTTCTTTAGAAAAGTCTCTCATTTCCTTCCTGTTTGAGCTCCTTTTCCCTCCAGCTTTAGTGGTGTCTGTCTGAAGAACAGCGCCCCCTGCAGAGCAGCTTTGAGGCTGTTAGTCCATCATGAGATCACAAAGTGTTGTTTTTCAGGCAACACGCTGCACCTTCGACGATGAAAGACAAACAGGAACATTCCCGTTTCTCAGCGAGTGCTGCTGTTTTGTGTATTTCTGAGTGTTTGTGTGTAAACAGTTTCCAGTTCATTTAAACATCCAGCTGAACCAAAGCGTCTGATCACAGCAGCCTGTTAGTCCTCCTGTTAAAGGTCACCGTGTTCATTAATGCAGCTGGCTGTACCTAATAAACTGGAAACTGCATGTGTGGGAGGAGTTGAAGTGTAACCTGGCCGGTTCCACCACTGTTCCTCAGCATCACCCTGCACCTGAAGATCTCCTGCCCCCCCTCACCTGCCCACTCCCAGACGAGCCTCGCCCCCGGGGACCCTCCGTCGCTCCTGCCTCCGCGCCAGCCCGTGCCCCAGGTCAGCATCCAGGTGGAGTCAGACTACGAGGAGTCTGACCTCTACTCCGCACACCTGCGCCACCTTTACCCCCCTCGTGACCTGCCTCCACCTGGAGTTCACCGACACTTTCACCGAAAACTGCACGCCCACTTCGCTGACTCGTGTGCGGAGACCATTCTGTAGGTGGTGGAAGGTGGAGGTCAGGGCTGTCATCTTCTAACACACACACACACACACAGAAGGTGCAAAGTGTTGCATACTGATCAGAACGTGTGTTTCCTCAGTGTGCCTGTTTAAACTGGTCTTAGATCAGATCAGCAGACTGAGCTCCTCACTCTTTCAGTCCTGAAACACAAACCAGCCTCCTGTAGTAACGAGTATCTTAAAGAAACAACCAAAATATGTTCACACATGCATGATCCCCCTCTGAGCCTGTTAGTGTCTGTACTGCTGCTCATGTTCACCTTTGTTTTTGTTTTTCTTGTGTATGTATAGAACGGTACAGCAGAAGGTGATTTACATTGTTTCTGTATTATGTGAAACTATTAAAACAGCATTTAAAATCTGTCCTGGCGTCTCCTGCTTCGTGTTAAAATGGTACTTTGACTGAATGTACTCTGCAGAACTAATGTTGGTAATAAACATCAGCATTAACCACAGACCAGGTGACAGCGAGAAGTCAGTTTATTAGTTGTGAACACTGAACAGCATTTTCACATGAAAACATTTCAGGTCTCGACAGTTTGAAAACTTTAACCACAAACACGTCCAACTATACCATGTTTGTGTTTTCTGTCACCACACTTCAACTAAAGCTCTGAAAGCTAAACAGCATCAACATTTGAAGCCGCAAAATGCAAAGCGAGATCATTAAAAGTCAAAGGAAAACTCTGGAATGAGCATCTTTTATTGAAACTTAAAAGGAATGACAGAGCTGACAGGGATCCTCCAAACCCTGGAACAGATGGTGGGCATGCGCAGTCGTCTGAAGCAGATCAGTTTCCTCCCCTCAGACGGAGCACGAGGTGGAGGGTGGACTCCTTCTGGATGTTGTAGTCGGACAGGGTGCGACCATCTTCCAGCTGCTTGCCGGCAAAGATCAGACGCTGCTGGTCAGGGGGGATGCCCTCCTTGTCCTGGATCTTAGCTTTGACATTTTCGATGGTGTCGCTGGGCTCCACCTCCAGGGTGATGGTCTTACCAGTCAGGGTCTTCACAAAGATCTGCATGCCTCCCCTCAGACGCAAAACCAGGTGCAGGGTGGACTCCTTCTGGATGTTGTAGTCGGACAGGGTGCGACCATCTTCCAGCTGCTTGCCGGCAAAGATCAGACGCTGCTGGTCGGGGGGGATGCCCTCCTTATCCTGGATCTTGGCCTTCACGTTCTCAATGGTGTCGCTGGGCTCCACCTCCAGGGTGATGGTCTTACCAGTCAGGGTCTTCACAAAGATCTGCATGCCTCCCCTCAGACGGAGCACGAGGTGGAGGGTGGACTCCTTCTGGATGTTGTAGTCAGACAGGGTGCGACCATCTTCCAGCTGCTTGCCGGCAAAGATCAGACGCTGCTGGTCAGGGGGGATGCCCTCCTTGTCCTGGATCTTAGCTTTGACATTTTCGATGGTGTCACTGGGCTCCACCTCCAGGGTGATGGTCTTACCAGTCAGGGTCTTTACAAAGATCTGCATCTTGACACTGTTGAGAGAAAATTAATGTTTCATTAGCTCCTCCATAAAGACCACAGCCATGCATTCAATTCAGCTGAAGAACAACAACAACAACAACTACCAGCTGTAAACACATCGGTCACACCAACTTTCTGAATCAACCATGTGATCATTTGGTTAATAAAATGAGAAAGATGTTAAACTCGCTCATCCTAAAGCCTGAGGTGACATCTTCATAACGCTGGACTGAGACAGAGACCAGATGAATAATCACTTTAGATCCAAGAGAAACTGAAAGCAGCCTATCATGTTAGTGAAATCACAACTCCTCAAAGTTTGACATTTTCAGTTTTAAGAAATGACAAATAGGTTAGTCTGAGTGATTTCCGCCCTCTTAAATTTCAATGAATTGATTCAGATGGACTTCTGCCTTTAACGCTGCTAAAGCGTTAGCTGCCGTCGGCTAGCGCCGTTGTTTTGCTAACGGTCGACAGTTTTCCTGCGGTTTCATTCGGTTACAGTCGCCACTTTCAGCTCGAAGCTTCATGAAAACACGGAAACACTCGGATTTAAACAGCTTACTGGAAGAATCACGCAGCTGCATGTAGAAGCAGCAGCACAGTGTTGTCCAGTGATTCAGCAAAGTTTACCAGAAGTTTCCTTTTCAGCTCAACTGGCTAACGGTTATGAAGCTAATAGGCTAACATTGCTAAGATAACCGGATGTCGCGAGAAACGGTCGGCGTTCGTCGTTTCAGAGACGTTTATTTCACCAATAGCGGCTATCCTCAACTACTTCACCTTTTCTGATAACTGTTTCCATCTTTTCTGGTTGATTTAAAGGCTGAATTTTGATTTAGGCTAATGCTTGGCGACGTTTTCTTGGGTTAGGCCCCAGCTAGCCTTGTTAGCTACGAAAGCAGCTGACGTACATAGTTATTGATTCATTTTTTTTAACAGCAGCGGTCCGTTCAACACACAAAACATCACAGAACGACACGTTAAACATAAGTCGAAACGTAAACATTGTGACTGCTGTTGAGAAAGTTCAAAATACTTACAAACAAATTGCTCCCACCGGTGTTCGTCACTCCGTCTGCTGAATCCTGTCAGAGTTTAACGAACAAAGAGCAGCGCAGGGGTTTTATAGACAACACTGTAATATCCTTCCGCTGTGCAGCCCGGTGGAACTATAAAATCTGTTTATCTACGAAGAACACACCAAAAATCATTTTGTAATTAAACAAACATATTCCCAAATATAATCACAATACCTGTTCTTTTGGGAGACAAGTGGTGTTTTTAGAGCAGTGAGGGTGGAAAATCACCGACGGCGGCCTGCGCGGATGTAGACATGACATATATGTGAAGCTTTGTGCAAACAGGAAACAGTTGGCAGTAATAATGACAAATGCGATGTCTTTAAAAAAGCACGTTATTTTAAAAGGACTAATTATCTCTTTTAGCCATAGTTTTCTGGACATTTTACGGTTATTTTGAGAGTTTCCTCTTTGTAACTGTCTTTTAATTTCAGGTAATTAACACGACATGTTGTCTGAAGTTTTCGCTCTCCTGCAGTCCAACTTTATTTAAATGAGCTGTTTGACATTTTAAAGTTCACCTCTGGAGAAAAAAAAGAGATCATTTCAGACGCCAGCTTCAGTCTGAGGCTGTTTCAGAGCCACATTTGAAACTTTATCATGGGTTTATATATTCAAGAGCAGAAATGAGCACAGAAAGCTTTTACTGAGTCACTGAACCTGGACGAGTTCACAGGTTAATGCGCTCCAGCAGGAACCGTTAGAACAGCTGTTCTGAGTGCAGCCTACTGAGCCCCCGCGCGCGCGTGAGTGAGTGTGTGTGATTCAGGTAATGGATGAGCTCCTGAGCCAGGTGTGTTCATCCAACTCTGCAGTGAAAGTGCAGCAGTATTGTCAGTAGTACTTTTACTGCATGAAGCTGACAGTACTACTGTACTTTTACTGCATAAAGCTGACAGTACTGCTGTACTTTTACTGCATGAAGCTGACAGTACTGCTGTACTTTTACTGCATAAAGCTGACAGTACTGCTGTACTTTTACTGCATGAAGCTGACAGTACTGCTGTACTTTTACTGCATGCAGCTAACAATACTGTACTTTTACTGCATGAAGCTGACTATACGACTGTACTTTTACCACATGCAGCTGACAATACTGTACTTTTACTGCATGCAGCTGACAGTACTGCTGTACTTTTACTGCATGAAACTGACAGTACTGCTGTACTTCCACTGCAGGCAGCCTCATGCAGTAAAAGTACTGCCTGTGCAGTAAAACATCTCCTGTGTCTGTCCTTCTCTGTTTCGGCCTCACTAACGTTCTTCGGTGGCGTCGGCGTCGGCTGCTCGACTCGAGCTTTTCGCTGCGTCTGATTTTAACGACCTCGCTGTTTGCTGCACTCGTTACGAGTCTCTCTGGGTAACAGCGCCGACTCAAAGGGCCCAAACGCAGACATAACCCTAATGTATTTGTGGCTCTGAATGCCTGCGCTTCATTAAACTCGTGTGGGCTGCACTCGGTTTGCTCGGAGAGCCTAATTTCATCAAGCATCTGGTTAAAAGCTTCTCAACGGTCCAATCGGCTGCAGCGGGAAAGCTTCTGGAAATTGCTATCGTGGCAGGAAGCATTATGTTCTTATTAGCATTCAGGATGGCAACAGAAGGAATCATTAGACATTAAAAAGGCTTGGCGGCAGGGAAATGCTGCGGGGCAGGATTTGCCTCCCACCCATCAGAGTTTATTAGCGAGACAACACTCAGTCCAGAAAAGACTCTTTTCAAAGTGAAGAAGCCAAACTGCAGGATGCTGAGAAACTTTCACCACTCAGAAATAGACTCAAAGTGTTCGTGTTGGATTTGTGCTCTGCTGTTCATCTGCAGCAGGGGGTCCCAACGCGGGGGCTGGGACCCTCACAAGGGGTCACAGGACAGATCAGAGGGGCGGCGAAGTGATGAAGAGGACAGGAAGCAGAGAGATCACTGGATACTTTAAGATAAGATAAGATAATCCTGTGATGGCAGACGTCTGTCAGACCTTCATGAAACGATCAGTCAGCGTCAGGAAGATAACAAACGTCACAAAGTCGGACTCACGGGACGCGAACGTCTCTTCCACACACTTTCTCACTCTTTACACTCAGTCAGCTGACTTCCTCCTTTGCTCCTGTCATTGTTACTGTGGCCACTAGAGGTCACTGCCCGACAAACACAAACATGAACAACCAGCTCGTACAGACGAGCGTTAAAACAGGTTTTATCACATCAGGACAAGCACAAAGTTTGAAGCTCATTTCAGGGGGTCAGGTCTAAGCCGAAGAAGGATCTGCACCTGGCCTCCACCCGACTACACCTGCAGCGCTGCCGCCACACGTACAGGAAGCACTTCAGGAAAAGACTCTGAACACAGAGCAGCAGCAGGAAACTATTTTCTGTCATAACTTCCTGAACATCAGTGTCCTCAGAGAATAACACCTCACTGACCTCACCTGACCTCAGCTGACCTGAACACAACACCTGAACAGACCTTCATTGATTTCCACATGAAGACACTTTGTGGTCTGACTCGAGTGATTTCTTCTCAGATTCCCGTTTTGTAACGAGCGCTCATATTTGACACCTTCTCGTGTTTCCAGGTGAACCTGAACGCTGCAGTTACATAATCCATCTCGTCTTCAATGCAAATGAAAGAAAGATGAAACCTGCGATTCGCCCACACTGTGAGACTTCAGATGAACTGAACACGGTGGACAGTGGACAGAGGACAGTGGACAGTGACGGATCTGAAAGAAAAGACGCATGAACGAGACAAACGATGTGAGAGAGACAGGAAGAATTGGACAGAAGGGCTCAGCATGTCCAAAGTCTTTTGTACTTTTTATTGGAGTTTTGCCGTTTATTTAGGGAAACTTGACGTTTGTCTTCTCATCATGAAAATGTACATTTATCAATCTGCATAAAACATCACATGTACAGTACATCAAAATAAATACATCATCTGGTGGCTTGATTCAGCTTGCACTCGAAGGTCGGTCGGTTAACTACAGCTACGCTATTCACATCGCCGCCGTCCGCAACAGCGCGTTCGGCTTCCTTTCCGGCCGCGAGCCGGTCCAGACCTGCGTCTCTGAGGCCGGACTACGACTGTCCTCCATCTAACTACATGTGAGAGACAAGACATCAACACTGCACCGGCCCTGAACTCAGAGACTTAAACACCACTTCACTACAGCTAACGGCAGAGCTGGACCGGCCGCGGCCAAAGGCTGGGAGGGTGATTGCAGGCGGGGGGGCCGGGGGGGGGGGGACAGCAGACGGATGACTTCCTGTATTGGACTAACTAGGACATGAAAAAAGGAAGCCAATGACCACAACGTCCTCCCTGTTCTCATCATTATGTGGAAAGAAATGTTGGAACTAAAAATCGACTCGATCTGCCCCCAAAACACCCCGAGATTAGAATCCTTAAGATTTCCTGTGAGTTCAGACTCGTCCCAGTTTCCCCATAGACCTCCACTACACGTCTGCAAGACTGCTGGACAGTTCTCTCTTCTTCTGTGACTGATTTTGAAACTGGAGGTTTTATGTCCTTCAGATGCTATAAAGACATTTAAAGTGCGTAATGTCACAAAGTGAAGTCAATGGGAGGAACTGAGCGCGTGCGGTGGGCGAACCAGGAAGCTCGGCGAGCGTTCGCCATCTTTGAGTCCACGATGCTCTTCCTTTAACGCTCAGGACGAGAGAACGTCAGCAGCAGCTCGACTGTGAATCTGTGAGACGGAAAAGTTTCAGCTCGAAGGAAAAACGGTTTTACGAAGCAGCTTCAGAGACGAGGAAAAAGAGAGCGCGGAGTCCAGTCAGACGCCGCCTCTGTCGCTGCTAGCTTACAGCTAAAACATCTACAGCGAATAAACACGAGCGGCGCGGCGGTCAAAGAGGCGGAAATGTTCGACGCGTTCAGGATGAAACGCCGTCAAGAAACACGGAGGCACAGAAATCAGAAAGAGGAGGTTTATCAGGACACACAGCAGCCGAACGCACGGACGTCCTTTCAACAAACATCAATAACCAGCCTGAAGCTGCTCGCCGTGATGACGAGTGCAGCTCTTCATCCTGACATTCCCACTGATAAACGTTCGAGCTACGCTGAACAAGCCGCTCACTGACCTCAGCTCAGCGGAAACTGTTTCCTGCACCGATCGTTGGCTCGATGTTCCTATCACGAATCACTTTGGACGCACAGAAGGTAAAAATGTCCTGCTGTCTTGTTTTGAAGACACATTTCCGATGAACGGTCGCGCTCAGTGGACAAAGACGTCACGTTTCTTGTGACTGTTTCACAATAAAAGCCAGCCTGTGTTCCGCTTCTTTAAATCTCTTACTGTGAAGCAGCGGCAGCAGGAAGCGAAACAGAGAGGTCAAATTAAAAACACTGGACAGTTTCCTGTGAGGACATCATGAATCCGGCACAGGAATGGCGGACTCCACCACTAACGATGAAGACTACAATGGGTGGGTGGTGACTTCAGGAAATTTTAAGGATTACAACTTTAACTCAACGTTCTTTGAGAATAAAATAGCAAAAAGTGCCTCGATCGTGTCCCTCACATCCCTCACACTGTGTCCTGTCCCCTGCTCCGTCCCCTTCTCCCCTCCTTAACGTCTTTTCTCACCACGTCCGATGTTCTCAGACGATCTTTGGGTCTTTCCCCTCCGTCCTCCATCTCCCAGCGACTTCTCACCTCCTCTCCTGCTTCAGGTCTCCTCTCTCATTTCCCCTCGTGTCCTCACAAGCCGTCTCGTCAAAGGAGGAGAGAACAGGCGTCTCATGGCAGAAGGGGCTGGACATCATCTATTGTATTTACATCGCCTCCTCCTGGGCGGAGCAGGAGGGAGGAGAGGATGAAGAGTTAGGACGGGGCGGTCGGTCTTGTTTCAGAAATGTCTTTTGTGAGGCGTCTCATATCGATACTTCATATTCGCGAGTGTCCTGTTGACAGCGAGAGAGAGGACGGGACAGACAGAGACAGCGTTAATGCAGTGGACAGTGAGACTTCCAGCTTTTAACAGTGTTGGACACTGTGAGGACACTCACTCCTCCTGTCTCGTACAGCGGGTTGTCAAACTCTGTCTCCACAGTGATCTGTCGGTAAGGATGGGGGTAGATGAGAGGAAGCCTCAAGTTGGAGTGATATCGGCACCTAGAGGACAGGAGGAGGACGACAGGAGGAGGACGACAGGACGCTGTGAGACTTTTATTTGTATTTTCTTATTGATATTTTATAAAAATTTATAATAAACTCATCAGGATGAAGTGTAAGAGTTTTCATCTCGTACCATCATCAGATCAACAGTTTAATGAAAATACCTGCAGGGCTAAAGATTTCCCATCAGCCTCAGCTGGACTTAATGTGTGTGCGAATGGTAGCATGCTAACAGGCTAAGCTAAAAACATGCTAACCATAACACCTGCTAAACAGCAGGAAGTTAGCATCCTCATTCTGTGACATTAATAAGCATAAAGTGGAACAACATGAGCCGAAGTTCACCGTGAGCCGTCAGAGATCTCACCGTGTGACGTAGACGTAAGCCCCTCCGAGCAGCACAGACAGCAGGAGGACCAGGATGAAGATGGCGAGCGCGATGTTGCCTCCGTCCAGGGTGGAGCCCGCAGTCGCCTCCGCAACTGATCGACACCACACGAATAAAACAAGGTTAACTGAAGGCGTGATGTCGTCAGGACAACAAATAAAGCCTGGACAAGTCGCTCGGGGGGGGGGGGGGGGGGGGGCTTAGCAAACGCAGGTGAAAACTACAGGTAAACAACACAAACAGGTGGATGGAAAAACACACAGAGCGGGGGTGAGCTTGGCAGGCGGATGTTTGCTGATGCAGGCAGAGCACACGCACACACACACACACACACACACACACACACACACACACACACACAGGTGCGTTTTATCCTTTGTTTGAGTGCAGAAAACAAACTGTGTGGTCTTTTCAGCCCACAGCATCACAGCACACCGACATGCACAGGTAGACTCACCTTCCAAAGCATGGTTGCCAAAGCAGTCATGGTTGGCTGCAAGACATCATTCTGTCAGTCAGTGCATGAAAATCGACATCACACTTCCTGTGGAGTTTGTATCTGTAACAAGGCTGCTGATCTGACCGCTCGCTACGATCCCCTCCACCTGTCACTGCTACTGTTACTCCACCTGTCCAGGTTTCTGCTCTCGCTTGGAGCATCTTGGATAAAGTTTGGCGGATTTATGGAGACAAAACTTCCCAAATCCAATAAAGAGCCGGACAGAGCTGCTAACGTTAGCTTAAACTGAAGGACAGAGGCGCTAATGTTAGCTTAAACTGAAGGACAGAGGCGCTAATGTTAGCTTAAACTGAAGGAGAGAGCTGCTAACATTAGCTTAAACTGAAGGACAGAGGCGCTAACGTTAGCTTAAAATGAAGGACAGAGCTGCTACTGTTAGCTTAAACTGAAGGACAGAGGCACTTAAGTTAGCTTAAACTGAAGGAGAGAGCTGCTAACATTAGCTTAAACTGAAGGAGAGAGGCGCTGTTAGCTTAAACTGAAGGACAGAGCTGCTAACGTTAGCTTAAACTGAAGATCAGAGTTGCTGACGTTAGCTTAAAATGAAGGACAGAGCTGCTACCGTTAGCTTAAACTGAAGGACAGAGCTGCTAACATTAGCTTAAATTGGAGGACAGAGCCGCTAACGTTAGTTTTAACTGAAGGACAGAGCCACTAACGTTAGCTTAAACCATTGTAACATTTCTGACTGCTTAGCTTTCACACTTGTTCACATGCTAACAGCGTGCTGTCTTTGTAAAGCCAAAAGAGAAAAGGTCTTCGTGTTTGGAAAACGTGATGTAAGCGATATCGCAGGAGTTGCTTTGGCTAATTGAGATTGGCTAACATTAGCTTAAAATCTAGTAGCTTCCACACAGGAAATATTTTTTTTACATACCCTGCAACCTCATAAGTTAATGTTTGTTAATTAATGATATGCTAAGTGACTTATGTGTAATGCTAGGCTACTATGGTAGGTAGTAAGCTAGTTAGCTGCACATGCTAACGTTTCCATCTTACATTAGAGAAGGCTAACACACAGTTAAATCACATCCTTACGCCTTTGTGCTTGCGTTTTTGGAACTGGCTGATTAAACTCTTTAAAAGCTGAGCTGCGATTGGACGATCGCTGTTTGGGAAAGGGGTTTAGCGAACGGTCATTAGCGTGCACGGGGGCGCGGTCAATCTGTATCAACAAGCATGAGGAGAACACTGTAAGTCTCAGAAGAACACTGTGTGCATGCAGAAGTCCAAAGAGGACAAGGACGCGTCCCATTCCACACACACCAAGAGGAAGAAGTCTCACCCCTGCAGAGTGGAAGTGGACCGCTCCAAAACGACGGGCTGCCTTGGATGCATTTGATCGCAACCTCTCCAATGAGCTCGTAACCTTGGTAACAAACAAAGGTGAGCGACTCGCCGGGCAGGTAGAGCCTCTTGGACAGGATCTGGTAGCCGTTGTCAGGGAGACCGGGGTTTTCACAGGAGACAGAATCCTCAGCTGGATGGAGGGGAGAGAAGAAGAGAGCCGGACGGATCCTGTTGAGTTTCTCACACCAATCAGAGGCTCTGCGTCAGAGCGCCGCTGACAGATCTGACAGGCTCCGGCTGAGGTGACATGACTCACGGATAATCTCCGCCCCCTCCTCCAGGTGGCTGAGGGCTGATTGGTACGGTGCATTAGCATCACATTTACATATCAAACACTTCACACAAACAGTAATATCCCTGAAAACACGCACACACACACACACACACACACACACACACACACACACACACACACACACACACACACCCTAAGATGAAAATGCAGGAGATGAAGCGTCGTCTCTGGCACGCAGAGCCGCTGTGATCTGTGTCAGCAGAGGAGAGAGAGCCAGAAATCACACAAACCCACTCATGTTCGATGGCGCAGCCACAGGCAGAGCCTCTCATCTTCACGTTCTGCCATGGATGACAGGACTCTGGAATCAAAGCCTGACAAATTACCCGTAAACCGCTGGAACCTCTCAGCCCACCAGTTTGATAAAACAACAGCCAGCTTTTCCTGGGAGGTAAAAGCCTCTCCGCTTTTCTTCTGTCTGACTGTCTGATACTCACACACACAGTGAGGGAGGCGAGACGTCCACACGGGCGTCCCGGGCTCGCGGCCGTAGCAGGTGATGGTGGCGCCGCCCTGCAGGATGAAGCCGGGGTTGCAGCTGTACTGGATGGTCGTCCCCACCAGGAGTTTGGGGTCCGACAGAGACCGGGTGGAGTGCTCCACGTGGCCAGGATCCGAGCAGTACATGACTGAAGAAGAAGAGGAACAAATGGAGGAAACACACATTCAAACCAGCAGCACTTAACATTTGGATCATCAGAGAAAAGACAACGCACTAAGGTACCAACGTCACCTCCAACTGAGCTCAACTGAAGCCTGAAGGCTCTGAAATGATCCAAAACTTTAGTTATCAGGTATCAAAAAGGTGTTTCACATGAGCTAAACTCCTGCTGACTCCACTCCTAAACCTTTAAAACTGTGGTGAGAAGCCCCTAAAGACTGCAGCGCTCATGAAGCTGAACAGAAGGTACAATAAAGAACGAGGAAGAGGAGCAGGAGGAGGAAGAGCACGCATTTGCTGAGGAAATCAGATGGCTATTTATAGATTCTGATGACTCTTGTGTGAGAATTTGGGGCTGAAAGAAAATTCAGACGGCCACCAAAAACACTGACCTTCATCCTCTGAGGAACATGAACATCTCAGTGAACGTCATTTAATCGATCCGGCGGCTTTCAGTGATCAATTGTGAACGATGGTTTTCCTTAAATGTTAAGGTCAATCTTCATAATGTCTGAACGATACTCTACATACTGTATGAGATAAGGTGACGTTTAAACCTGCATTACCAGAATAACATTTTTTTTAGCAGTGAAACAAGCTGAAAACCCAAAATATTAAGTGATATGCTTTAAATGCTGGCAAAAAGCTGCTTTATTAGACACAGAGCTGCATGGTCGTTCAGGACTCGGGTTCGCTTCACCTGATGAATGTCAGTCAGTGTTTCTTCTCTTTTAGCTCTGTTTTTGGTCTCCTCCAGCTCCAGAGGGAAACATCTGGATGTTTAGCTGCTAAACGCCCCACTATGGCCACCAGCTAGATGCTGACTGCGTCTGTCTGCTGTTTGCTGAATTTAAAAAGCATCAAGGTAAGACGTGAATGTGCTCAGGTGAAACTGAACGCAGCCTTAGTTGACAAATCTGGACTGGAAACAGATACGCATACACGCTAACACACGCTAACACATGCTAACATACGCTAACACATGCTAACATACGCTAACACAGATGCACAGCAGGTTTTAATGAGGGTGGGACTGACTCTTTTCACAGAATGGGGGCTGTGAGCTCCAGGACAGGTCCAGCTGACAGGTGAGGGTCTCTCGTCCCACCAGGTCGTAGCCAGGGTCGCACTGGTAGGTGATTCGGGCCCCTCGCACCAGCGCGATGTGGGACGTCGTCTTCCAGCCGTTCTGGATCTCGGGCAGGTCTGGACAGGAGTCATTGCGGGACACCTCTGAGAAAAGAAATGGAACAGGTTGACTGCTGGCTGCGGCGAGACACGGGTGGAGACAGCGATGTGTGTCCTCACGAGGGTCGAGGACAGAACAGGTGAACAACACCACACCTCATTTCAACGTGACACTGGCTCAAAGTGTGAGGAATCCACCACAGAAGACGGATGGAATCATTGTGCGCTTTCTTGACCGAGTGACAGAATGATGGATTTGGTCTGCGCTGGACGGTCTTCAAACATCGTCTCGGCGGCGTTTCCGCTCTGACACTTTTGCCTCCGAGCCGCCGTTTGGAAAGACGGTTGGTTTTAACTCGGACTCCCCCGAAACCGCCCTCGGTAAAATCATTACGAGCTGTCAGCTGCCGTCACAGTTCATCTGCCACGAGAAAAAGTGATTTCCTGTGTCATGAAATGCTTTTTCTGAGGCGACAGAACAATCCCAGCGCAAAGTCCACTTATCATGTTATTCCTGGGCTTTCAAGCACACGATGAAGCCCAGCAGATGCAGAAAAGCGTCACTTTACAATTACATGCTTCAATCCTGAAGGTCCAGAATGAATTTTACTGTCTGATGACGCTGTTTGTCAGTTTCTCCACGTTCCATCAGAAGCTCTTCATCACACACAGGTGTGACATCACGGCCTCACGAAGATGATGCTGTTAGCAAACAGCTGCTGGTTGTGATGAACCTACAGATAATTATCATCTGAATCTGCAGCAATTAATGGAAATTAGCATTTTATAATCTGTACAATCTGTATAATCTGTTCCCTTAAGTCTCATTTTATCAACTGAAAAGGTGATAACATGTCAGTGTCGTGTTCCTGCTGCCCCCAAGAGCCCAAAACAACCATCCGCTGCAGGTTTAAGGTAAAGGAAACTTTGCACTTACAGTAAAAAAAAAGACACGATGCTAAAACGCTGCAGAGCTGAAGGTACCTGCAGAGCTGTAAGATGATCTCTGAGGGTTTGTCTCCACGAGCAACAACTCAAAAATGTAAACGAGCTTCTTTAGGAGGCCGTTTCCACCTCTCAGTAAACCAGATGCTTAAAAACTTTTTGTTTTATGATATAAAAAAATCACACAAAGGATGAAGCGTCTTCTCTGATTCGTCTGAAAGCATCATGATTAACATGCTGTGTGTGTGTGTGTGTGTGTAGACCTCACACACAGCAGCACTGATCACACACGCACGCACGCACGCACGCACGCACACACGCACGCACGCACGCACGCGCACACACACACACACACACACACACACACAGCAGGAGGCTCGGACCAACCGGCTCTTCATCGTTCTGAAGATCTCTCTGAATCAAGCATTCCTCTGATCTTGGATTAAAAGTGTCCAGCTCAAACTTTCTTCCTGTTATCTCTGAGGTCTCAAATCAATGCAGCTTTGGATTTCAGAGCTCGCCGTCAGATTTAATAAAGCCGCAGAACAAGTCTCCCTCCAGACTGATCAACGACTTTAAAACTGAAGCCAGCACCATAAAAAAGGAGAAAGTTATTTTCATTTCAGTTTCCTAACAAAATCTCAGAACACAACAGTAAACTGGTATTGATACTGGTATTGATTACTAATGACTGTTTAGCGCTGCTAGCAGGTCAAAGGAGCCAATCGCAGGAATCACTTTGATTTACAAACTGTTGAACAGAGTTTAGTTTAATCTGACTTTCGCTCAGCAGCGAGGTTAAAGAAACAAGCGTCGCTGTACCTTTAAATGCAGCTGTGTAATGTCCTCAAGTGATGTCACTTGAGTCAGCGTCAGGTGAAGTGAGCTGAGCTGCTCGTGTCTGCTGCAGAGCTAAAGGCTACATTAGCTGCTGCTAGCATGACACATCTCTGACAAAAGGCCAAGCTGTATTGTGGGTAATGTAGTTTTGACACGGAGGAGGAACGTGATAAAAGAGACGACGTCTCTGGTTCTGCTGCATCAGTATCGAGTCTTCGTTTGTTTTCTTCCTGTAGATCCAGAGTCAGTCAGCGGACTCGGTGAAGAGCTCAGCAACATCCCCTCACAGCAAAACACTCAAATCATGATATTTTCATTTTCGGGTGTTTCTTCAGTTGTGAAACAGGATGTCACAGCCCGTTAAATCAAAGCCGCTGACTCAGCTGAGGATTACAGCGACGTGCTTTTCCTCTCCGTTCAGACGCTCTCAGGCTGTTTGTTGTCGCTCTGTGGAACCTGATCTCTCACTGGACGAAAGGCCGATGAAGCGGGAACAAAGGCAGCTCCGGCGTCCACGCTCGTCGAGAGCAAAACACAGAACATTCATAAAGTTCATGCTGTTCAAAGACAGAACAGAATCAATACAGCCCGGAGATCATTTAAGCAGCAGCCGGCAGTTGGGACGAGTGTATGTCTGCACGTGTGTGTGTGATGATTGATCGGGCAGCGTACAGTATTGCATTACACTGTACAATATAACAGGCCTGCAGGGATTTGTAAGCTGAAGGATCCTGGATCAATTATTCATCCTCTATTGACTCGGCTCTCCTCCTCCTGCAGCCTGAACGTGTGTGGTGGGTAATTTATTCTGAGCACAAACACACACACACACACACACACACACACACACACACACTCATGCAGACACATATAATCAAAGAGAGTGGCCTACGTATTCATGCTGCGTCTACCTGATTTACTCCCCTGGGTGAAGTGTGTGAGCTTGGTGTCGGGCGGCGATGAGTAAATTGGGCAGTGTGTGTCTCAATGTGGTTCTAAATTGGAGTCAGGTGTTGGATGTGGGAAACACTGCAGATTAAAAAGGAGGAAGTGAGCTTATTTGGCTGCTTGTTAAACTCTGGGCTTGTGTGTAGATGAGAGCCATTGTGAGAGGGTGAAACAAATAGGATGTGATTGAATAAGGGCACAGGGAAATGAAAGGAAAGACGAGAGGAGAGGAGAGGAGAAGGGGTGAGGAGAGGAGAGGAGAGGAGAGGAGAGGAGAGGAGAGGAGAGGAGAGGAGAGGAGAGGAGAGGAGAGGAGAGGGGAACGGAGGTGAGGAGGGGAGAGGAGAGGAGAGGAGGGGAGGGGAGAGGAGAGGAGAGACAAAGAATGGAGTCGGCAGCTTGAGGAGGAAAGGCTGCATCAGAACAAACTGAATGAAAGTCAACATTTCCAGATCTAATTTAAGGATCAGACCAAAACCAACAATGTGCCTCTCAGTACTTTCTCACTTTCTCACTTCCTGTCTGAGGCTCTCAGCTCCGAGCCCATTGGCTCCTGCTGACGATGCAAATCTTTAAAAACATCCCACAAATACAGCTTCATTCTTAAAAAATGTTCTTCAAGCGTTGCTCAAACAGGAGGAAAGAGTGCATTTATGAGGACTATTTTCATGTGTGGATGAATACATGTTTTCCTGGAGGAAGCTCAGAGTGACGTGGCAATAACAAAATAAGGTGCGACACTGAATCTGACGAGCAGCTGATTCTTCTTCCTGTATATAAACCAGATCTCACGACGTGTATGACAAAACGTATTTAAATGGCTGTTTGTGTGTTTTCCAGCGTTTGACCTTTGACCTCTTTTAATGACACCATCTTGTTTCCTCTAACGGTTTACTGGCGGTTCAACTCTAAATGCACTCACTGTTTCCTCCTGTTACTCAAACAGGTGGAAATAGAGCATTTGCTGGGGACTATTTTCAGCGGCGGATGAATCCACATTTGGTGCTGCAGTGAGTGTTTGTGGCAGCAGGACGGTGTGTGTGTGTGTGTGTGTGTGTGTGTGTGTGTGTGTGTGTGTGTGTGTGTGTGTGTGTGTGTGTGGTCAGTGTGTGTGTGTTAATGAAGGAGCATGTCAGCCAGTGTAACACTGAGGCTCACTGATGTGCTCTTCATAGTTTTTGGAAAACAGCGGAGCTCTGCGGCTCAGAGGAAGACGACCCGTCAGGCCGGACACACACACAGAATCAGTCAGCAGCATTAATCGACGGTCCGTTCGGTCTTTTCAGGTCAAACTGCTTTGAACTCTCACCCATGTAGTTGATGATGAAGCCCTCGCCCTTCCCGAAGACGAGCCCTGCCGGATCAGAGTGGAAGGTGACGGTCAGGTCGGGGGTGGTGGAGGAGAGCTTGAAGGGGCTGCTTCCCCCGACGTACTGCCCCAGGATACGAGTCGTGACCTCATCGCCGTCGGTGATGGTCAACATGTCGCTGTCACTGATGTTCAGCCTGGGGACGGAGGACAGAGACAGAGTGAAGTACAGCGGCCGGCATCATCCACGGCGAGTAACGCTGACTCAGAGAGCAGCCGACTGCGTGGGCGACGAGGTGACCTCAGAGGCTAAACGCCGCGTCCGTCCACAGGCGAAGCGTCTAACAGTCTGTAAACACGGCCATGTTTTTACTGCCATGAGACGCTTGTTTCACCACACCGCAGAGACTCCTCACCGAGCACTTAGCAAGAAAACCGAAGTGTCTGTAAACACGATGTGACAGAAGCCGACCAGAGGACTGAGGCATGCGATCAGAGAGTGGTCGAACACGTCAAAGCCACTTCAGACTCGCAAACATGATTAACACAGTCAGAGAAATGAATTTTAAAGGATCAGATCACACTGCTAAGATCTAACATCCAGAATCACCTGCTGTCCTGTGGTCCACCAACAGCAGCAGCTTTCAGTCATCATGATCACATAAGACCCGCCTGGATCCGTCTTTCCATTGGCTACCAAAACACAACCTCTGCGGCCTCATTACTGCATGAAGTCCAGCTCAGCCTTCACGTCCTCCTCCTTTAGCTGCTGCTGAACTGAATGAAATGTATTCTGGGGGCAGAGTCTTTGCTCACCCTCCTTTGGAGTAAAGTGTCTGCGAGGCAGCTCTGTCGGGGTTTTCTCTGAGCTTTCTGGACGTTTTGTACGTTGACATTCATTCGGCGGCTTTGAATTTAGCTTCCTCGATTAACAAGTTTCTGAGGGATGAATGTGGAGGACGGACAAAAGGTTCAATCCAAACCACCGAGGCCGGTGGAGGATGAAGACGAGGGCAGGAGAGTCGGTGAAGGCTGTGCCGTCTGATCAGCATGTTCTCTAAAGTTGTCAAGTTTTGAATTTAATGGTTCAGTTTGAGCAGGAACTGGGAAATATCAATGGGCACATGCAGCCGGGATGCCGGACCCCTCGCTGTGCCCCCCCGCTCCCCCATGCATTTTTAATGACAGCATTTGGCTCTGCGGCTGGAGTCTGATGTTTGTGAGTCAGAGTGTGTGCAGTTCTCACAGCTGAACATCCAGCAGCACCCGCTTGTCCTCGCCGACGTGTATCCTCCAGCTGCAGTCCTCTCCCTCACCGTACCACTCCGGCCAGTTTGGAGACAGAATCACGCCTCCTGGACCCGTCAGGTCTCCTCCGCACTGTGCTGCAGAGACACAGGACGAGGACGGATTCAAGTTAGAAATACGCAGGATTTCACTTTTCAAGCATTTTCGCTTTCCTGCCACGACTAAAATGACACGTTCTCACGTCTAATGATGAGCCATCTTTGTTTTCCTAGGATGGAGTCATCCAGTCGTAGCAAGCCTTTCAAAGCCCACCTCAGCCCCTTACTCCAAACCTACCCTCTCAGGCTTGATGCTGTTCGCTACGAATGGATGAACAAACGTTACCGTCCTTCACCATCCTAGGAAAAAAAATTGCATATATAAATTTAAAAGAAATACGTGTGTGTGTGTGTGTGTGTGTGTGTGTGTGTGAATGCTGATTTGTGCTCTGAGTGGTGGGTGAGACTATGAAAGCTCTGCAGAAATGCATCCATTTACAGTTCATTTTGTCTGATAGGGACCTGATACTTCATAATAAATGATGTTTTTCCATCTTTAACACAATGAAATGCTAATTCTGGTGTTTTATGAGAAGACAAGTTTTGTTTTATTTTTCTTGAAAAACCTGCAGAGGGAACAACAGGACGTCTTTAAGGCCTGAGTCGTGTCTGCAGGCTGCACACAGCACAGGCCACAGCAGCCTGTTTGATGCCTGAGAAGCAAAACCCAGGGGAAAAGAGCAACCTGTCAGGTTCAGCTCACCTCAGGTTCGAGATAAAAACATGAACGTGTTCTGGCACGGCCTGCA
This sequence comes from Chaetodon trifascialis, assembly GCF_039877785.1. Classification (NCBI taxonomy): domain Eukaryota; kingdom Metazoa; phylum Chordata; class Actinopteri; order Chaetodontiformes; family Chaetodontidae; genus Chaetodon; species Chaetodon trifascialis. Next base: position 1,373,697 of record NC_092075.1, on the reverse strand, counting down.
TCCTGCCCTCAGACTTACCCTTGCACAGCGGCTCTGTGTCGTTCCAGTACGGATCCCTCGCGCTGATGCACTCGATAACGGGGGGGCCCTGTTCCAGGGAGTGACCCGGGTCACAGGTGAACTGAACCACAGCTCCGACCGCGTACAGCGGGTCTGAGGTGGTGAAGTTTCCGTTCTGGAGGTACGGCTCGTAGCAGTGGCCGCGCTCGAAGGCTGGAGGAGGAAACGAGAGAGGAGACGGACAGAAAGCTCAGAGCACTTCAAACCAACGACAACACGCAGCTTCCTGAACGCGTGTGTGCCGTTCTCTTGGTCACACCTCGCTGTATTTCCACATACTGATGCTAAGACGATCAGCAGCTTCTCCCTCAAAAACTCTAAGCGCACATTGTCCATAAATCTTGTTTCCACGTTTCTTTGGCTGCTTCCTCTCTTCACTGACGCTGACGAACACGTTGGAAGAGATATTTCCATCCCTCCTCCATCTGACACTGCCAGAAACGCTGAAAGCTTCAGCTGAGATTACGTTGGACGACCAGCCCACTTCCTGGCGATCCAGGCCAGAATCAGCTTGGCAGTGGAAGATGTAAGCAGACACACTGAGCCTTTCAATCCTCTTATTTGTTTACATAATTACACTTTAATTATAGGAATATAACAATCCAGCTAGTACCTCTTAAATTACGACGCAGTAATGGGCGTTTTACTCTCGCGTGTTTGGATCTGCAGTAGCTGCGGTACCTTCGTAGCGGATGTTGAATCCCGTGTTGTGGTTGGGTTGATCCGTGATGAACTGGATCCTTACAGACGGACCCTCGCTGATCACCCCCTCGAAAGGTATCTGCCCCCCCCGACCCGAGTCGAACAGCACCACGGAGCCAGCGTCCAGCCCGCTCCACAACACCAGTCTGCAGGGGCGGAAAGACTGAGTGAAAACTCCAGCTGAAGGGCTCGAACTTGGCTCCACCTTAGACCCCGACCAGGAGCCACATGAGGAGAAACTGAGGAGGCGAGTGGCGCTCACTGTCCTGGAAGCATGTAAATGCAGACTTTATGGGTTATACTGTGACACCCACCTGTCAGTGGGGCCCAGGGCCAGTCTCTCCAGGTGGAGGTGCAGCCTCTGGTCCTTGGGCGCCTCCAGAGACCAGGAGCAGGAGCGATCCTGGGTGGCGTTGGGCCCATGGTGGGGAGAAGGGGACAGCACCCTCCCGACTGTGGCGTTCTTCACGGTGCCTCCGCAGAGAGCTGCAGAGAGACTCTGAATCACTCAAAGGCACCATGTGCCTGCAGACCGCTGGCATGGGGGGCCAGCGGTCTGCAGGTGGTCCTCCGTGCAGCACGGGGGGCCAGCGGTCTGCAGGATCTCCTTCCAGCCAAAGTACACGAACACGTTCGGTTGATTAAAACCAGCGGACTCACCCCTGCAGCTCGGCACCTTGCCGCTCCACACTGGCAGGGAGGCGTTGAGGCAGGTGAGCAGCGGCTCCCCCTGCAGGTGGTAACCCATGTGACAGTGAAAGCGGGCGGTGCCTCCAGGCAGCAGGTCCAGCACAGACACCTCCCCAAAGTGAGGCCTCTTGGGCAGCGAACAGCTCAACCTGAAGACTGAGAACAGAGACAGCAGGGAGGACAACAAGAGGACGGCAAGAGAGCATCAAATACAGCAACACAGCACAGCGTGGGACGAACACAACGTCTGCGCCACCGCTGCTGCAACACCACCTCTAAGTCTGCTACACATGAAACCCATGAAAACATTTCACACCATAAAAAGGTAATAAAAACAGGAGGTAAGACACAGAATTTAAGAAGAACCCATTCCTTATTTTTTAATTTTCTAACTGGATTATCAGCCTGAGGAGAGCTGGAGCGGCTCGGCTAACACATCCACACAATCACTAACATCTTTTAAGCTCCAGCGTGCTTCACACTGATTGATCAGCAGACCTGCAAACAGCGTGCGAACTCACCTTTCTGACCCCGAAGAGGAGCTACAACTGCTCTAAGACAATGAGGCAATCGTGCCCTCTTATTGGCCGGAGAGGCCGAGGCGTGAAAGGAGGCGGAGCTTTAACATCTACATCGAATGACGATGCAGACGAAAGCACCTGAAGCACGCTGAGGCCTTCAGAGTCCAACTGACCAGCACACATAACACCTGCCCCTCCCTCAAATAAAGCGCTTTAACTCAAGCACTGCTTAAAAACAAATCTGAGGTACTTTGAGTATTTCCATTTTCTGCCACTTCATACTTGTACTGCACTACACTGAGCACAGGATCAGGATACTTCCTGCAGCGCCGCACAGAGGATTTAAAATCAGCCCTTCAGGTCTGATCTGAAGGATCACAGGTAGCTTTAAACTGAATCAAGCTGATGATAATCAGCTTAGTCATCATATTCCAGGTGTGTTTCTCTTCGTCTCTGGACTCTTCCTCAGGCCTCATCTAAACACTGTGACGCCAGTCCTCATCGTATCCATCGTGGGCTGGCAAAGCCACGTGTGCACACACACATATATGTATGCACGCACGCGCGCACACACTCTATACAAAGTCCCATACTCTCAGCCTCCTAATGAGATGACAGCCAATTAATCAGAGCTCTAATCAGCTAATTCACACGACAGATTCAATCATCATGCTAAGTGATTCGATGAGAAGGTTTTTTATGATGCAATTAGCATGTATGCAGAGAGCAAACAGCCCGATGAAGAGCGCACATGTGCGAACATCACAGGGAGGGCTCACACTCCTGAATATTCATGTCCCAGTCTGTGGACTCACTCTGATAGTGCAGCTGGAAGACGCCCATGTTTCCGTCCGGCGTGGAGCGGTAGTAGACGGACAGCGTGTTTGTGGGACTGCGGATCACCTGACCTTCAACCAGCAGCGTGTGATTGGCCAGGACCAGCAGGGCGCCTCGCTCGTCTGCGCCCCTGATGGACAGCTGCTCGCCCTCAGAGAGGTTCACGCTCTTCACCTGAACACGCAGGAGGACGCTCGTTAAGACAGGAAATCAAAAGTGTGAAGAAAACACAGATTTTATTACTCTGACAGCTAATCAGTGTGCTTTCCTCCGGCTTCTCTTCCCTCAGACATCACAGCCGTAATGAGACAAAAGGCTGCTCAGGTTGCACTTAAAATCCACCATAGAGGATGTTTTGTTATTAGCTCCCATTATTGGAAGAAGGCGCAGAATCACTTAATGGGAGCTTGTTTCAGAGCTGACAGGCAGCAGAATTATCGGATCTATTCTGCTGGAGGTAAAACCAAAACTAACGATCTGTCTGTGAGTCTGCACAACATCATCAACATGAGGTGAAACCCTGAATCCACAAAAGTCTGACACTTTAAAACATCAATCAAACCAGAATCCATCAACAATAATCGAACTGAGGCAGCCGAACATGCTCGGCGAGGTCAGGAATCACATGACCTACTGATGGAGAAAGATTCATTTTCATTTTTCCTCACTAATTTCAACCAAATATGTTTTAGATTCACTGTGTCTGTTTTGTTCACTGTGGCGCCGTTAAAGCAGCAACACGTGACTGAAGCTTGGAAAGAAAACGCTCACAGTGAAGATGAAAAGAGATGAACTCTGGTTCCGAAACGTGCTGACGGTCGTCACGTCAGAGGGAGACTGAGCTCCTTCTGTCAGTGAATCTGCTGAAATATGAGACCTGTGAGCCGAACCGTTGAAATGCTGCAGAGAACAAATTCAGATCTGTGTGAATGTTTGCTTTGTTATCTTTGTGAGGACCAAATTCAGCTTGACGCGACTGTGGTGAGGACATTCCTGCACTGTGGGGACATTTCAGTATTCATGCAGAGGTTCATCAGTGTACTATTATGCAGAGGTGGAAGAAGTATTTAAAGCTCTGTTACAATTTAAATTTCCTGCACTGAAAATCCTGCTCAAGTACACAAATATTAGCTGTAAAATACTGTATCACGCAGTACAAGTACTGCGTGTGCAGTAAAACGTCTCCTGTGTCTGAAGCTTCAATGTCAGAGCAGCATGTGACTGCTGGAGCTGCTGCAGGTGGAGGTACTTTAAATACTTCATGTACTGTGAGTGAGTTTAGGCCAGTGGGGCCAAACGTAGGGGTCGGGCCCCTCCAAAGGGACACTAGATAAATCTAAAGTCTGCAAGAGATCACAAGCAAAAAAGGTTGAGAACCAGCAGCTTAATCTTAAATAATGTGTTTTATTTTATATATTTTAGATTATTTCTTAATCTAAAAACTAACTACAAAAAACAAAAACTGTACTTAAATGCAGTATTTGTCTAAATGTACTTTCACCTCTATGTTCATGCTCTGTCGGTGGAGAGCGAGGGTGCAGTAACAGCAGCTTCCACTCGGAGGCAGAGTTCAACCTGAGATCAGGTCAGATCCTCACGGTCACAACAGACAAACTGATGTCCAGCGTGTCTGTGCTGACAGAGCAGGCGTGTGTGTGTGTGTGTGTGTGTGCGTGTGTGTGTGCATGCGTGCGTGTACCTGCAGCTCCACGCCGTAGCCGGTGTACACCGTCACCGTGTAGGTGCAGTGCAGGACGGCGCCGTCGGGCAGAGGGGGGTCGTCGGACGAGTCGATGTAGCCTTCTGGGTCTGAGAAGTTCACCATGCAGCTGGACAGCGCTGAGGAGGAAGCAGAGGAGTTAAAGTCCCGTCTCTGTCCTCAGCGCGGCCGTTAACAGCGACTTCAAACAAACATCACGTTCCTCTAAAGGTCTCTGGAACGTCAGCGATGAGTGAAGTACTCAGACAGCAGTACCACACTGTAAAAATACTCCATCACTGGTACAAGTCCTGCATTCAGAAGTGGGAACGTACTCCAACAGTACAGCGGAGATTCATTTCCCGCTGCTTTACTGGACAAATTAAAATACTGGATGAAATTTCAGAGGATCAATAAAGTGACAGCTTCAATTCATCCTGAGGGGAAAATAAACGTCTGAACTGAAGTTTATAATAATTGTTCTAATAATCATGAAGAATTGTGACACGGAGCCTCATGATGGCGCTACAGGAACAGTCAGGTTTAGGTCTCGCCCTCTGGGGACCATGAACGTGGTGTTTCAGCCTGGCGCTGACAGACCTGAGCCTTTAGCCGGGCTACAGAGCAGGTAAATGTTGGAGGTAAAAGTATGTCAAAACAGTACTAAAGTGCAGCACTTGGGTACATGTACTCCATTCCCACCCCTGTGTCAGGTGTTGACTGAGTGAGGTTTAGCGTGCAGACAGTGATTCCTGCTTCTACCTGTGGCAGGTGTTCCCGCCTCCGCGTCTGCGTCCATGTCCACGGCGGCGGTCTCGGCCTCCTGCTCTGGGGTGTGTGTCTGAGTCTCAGGCGGCTCCGAGTGTGTTTCTGCAGGTGGAGGCTCAGCTGGATCGCTGCCTCGGCCTGACGCCACAGCTGACGCCGGGGGTTTTACCCTCCTCAGTAATCCCCCGCTTTGATGCTCCAGGGAATGACTTCCAGGGAGGGAGCTGACGCTGAGCCCTCTGCCCAGAAGAGGGAGCAGGTTCTGGGGCAGAGCAGAGGGGACAATCTCCCCTTTCTGCGGGACGAGTCGTCCTTTGGGAGTCAGCACCGACTGAAGCAAACCTCCGGCCGACGCGCTGGAGCTTTTGCCTTTAGGGCTGCTTTCCTTTGTGCTCCCCGGTGTCACCGCTGGAGTCTGTGCAGAGGGGGCAGCTGTGGGGGCCGCGTTATCTGAAACGAGTGGAAAACAAGGAGTGAAAAACATCTCTGAAAATGCCCCCAGAGCACGACTCTGGGTGGTTCTGTCACAGTCCTGCTGGTCTTATCAGGAGTGGGGTTATCTGAGCGGCACAGCCAAAGCCCAGCCGAGCTTACCTCCACACAAACACACCGAGCGTGCACGCACACACACACACACACACATCCACACACACACGGCGCAGTGGGGAGACAGGGCAGTTAAGCATGACAGGAGCTGAGCCGAGAGGAGGGGGGAGAAACTAAAAAAAAGAAGAGGAAGACGAAGAAATGCACAGACAGGCAAACCGCTCTGCCGTGCATGCTAAAACGCCATCTCCAGCAGCTTAGCTCAAAAAAACAGCACAGAGCAGCATTTCCACACACAAACCCACACACACACATTCACACACACCCCCCACAATCTTCACGGTCCACCCTCACGACAGCCAGCAGCCGACCGTGCGCTCCAGCTGAGAAACGCTCGTGCCGCGGCCTCGCTTTCACCCGAGTGTCATTTAAACACTCACATGAAGGAGCGCCGCTGCTGTCATCTTCATCAAGGAGGAAGTAAGTCAGGGGGAAACATCCTCTCAGCGTCGTCAACAACACGAGCGCCGTCCTCTCGTTCTGCTGTTTTTCATCTCCACACAGAAAATAAATAGCCTTTTTTATTTCTGGGTATATACCTGCATTACACGCCACATGTCACACCGCCGCCATCAAGAAACTCATTTCAGCTTTCACAGCTTGCAATTATTTAGGCAGCCACTCAGCAGCAGAGGTACACACACACACACACACACACACACACACACACACACACACACACACACACACACACACACACACACACACACACACTTAAACCTCCGCTCTTCTACAGTAACTGTGCTTTTGGTATTTAAAGTCATTGAAATGAAGTTTGCCTGAAAATCACATCACTTATGGAGACGTAAACACTCAACATGTGAGTGAGACATGGACCGAGTGGAGCACTTTACAACTGAAAAATAAACTAAAAGCGTAAGAAAAGAGGATGATTGTGACTCCCAGGGTGCATTTCAGCAAGAAACATCCAATCAGTGAGCTTAAAATTCAGCTTTGTGCGCTAACAGCAGGCAGAAGCTGAAGATTGGGATGATGCTACAATCTGCAGCTTAAACAAAAGGGTTGAACAGCTAAGCTAGCTGTTTAATCCTTATGCTAAGCTAAGGTAGCTTTGCGTTTAGCCTACAGACATGATTGAGCTCATCTACTGCTCTGCAATACAGCAAATCAGCATATTTATGCCAAACTTATCCTCCATCAGCATGTTAGCATTGTCACTGCGAGCATGTTAGCATGTTCATTTAGCTCAGAGCTCCATGTGCTGCTAGCGTGGCTGATAACTTGGCTCATAACTGGGCTGTCGGCTCGGCTGTTCACGCTTCCACAGCGCCTCACGTCTGCTCTGTCGTTTAAATCTGATAACTGCAGAACTTACTTCAGCTCAAATATTCCACAGGTGTGCATGCTAACGTCAGCAGAACTGGAGCTGCAGACGGCGTCTTTCATCCCTCTTGGAGACTTTAAAGCTTGTTTTTTATTCATCACTAGACTGTTGTTCGTCTGACTTTATGAATCAGTCGTCGTCTTCTGTGTGTCGGTGTGATGATGCATGAACTGTTCTGTTTTTTAATCAGCCAATATTTCCCCCACGCAGCTAGCAGAGCGATGCAGAGAGCATAAGGCTTGTTAAGCCACAGCACAGCTACAGGTGAGGCAGAAACGTCCAATCAAACGTAGCGTGAACTCTGAATTCAGGGCGCATGAATCTTTATAATAACTTGCTCATTAATGTCGGTGGCAGGTGAACAGACTTTTCACTCTCCAGTAGTAGGAGGTGAAGTTCCAGCATTAACGCCGTCCTGTCAGCACATCATTTATCGCAGGCCATTTGGCTGTGAAGAGGTTGGCAGGTGAGCCGTATCTCTGTAATGTTCCTCCAATCAGGATCAAAATTGCCCAGCGAGAAGTCAAGGCTTCATTGTACCTGTGAGTAATGTGCTGACTAATGCTCAGAAAGGACTACCTGAAGCTTTTAGTGGTGACAAACATAATTTCCCAGTCAAATGAAGCACAGCTCCTGAAGACAAACACATCAGTCCCAAACAGAAAGCTGAACGCTGCCTTAAAGCTGCACAAATCCATAAATCAGCATGTGTGACGTGATGAGTCGTTATCACAAGCACATTTTCCTGATTACACTCCACTAAAATAACATTTTCAAAACAGGATGCAGTATTTTAACAGAGTATCCTCCAGTGTGGTATTAGTACTTTTACTTAAGTAAAGGTTCTGAGTACTTCATATTAAATCCTCCATATCAAAGTCAGATAAACCGTCAAATACATTTGTACAGGACGAGGGATGTGGATTCTGTCCCCATCACTTCAACTGAAAGCTCGTTTAATGTCCAGATTACAAGAAAAACCTCATTATTACTCTGAAAGACATCAGAAACCGTCCTTTAATCTCCAGCCTCCACGCTCCTAAAGAGGTGCATTTTAAGCTCTGTGATTGGGCGACTCTCTCCTTACCTGGGACCTGCAGTCATTCCTCTAATGGTTCAGATGTTTACATGTGATTAAAAATACGACATCCCAGAGAACAGCAAGCTCTGTGGATAATGAGACGTTATCAAGTTAAGGTACCTCGCTTTGGGCTTTTCTGATTACAATATTTCAATTCTGAAGGATCCACAAATGGAATCCCACCTTCATCACGTCGAGGTAAAGGCAGAAATCTTTGAGGAGGGAGTCTGTGTGGCTAAACTGGGATGTGTGGGAGGACGTATTTCGGGCCTAGTTCCGGAAGTAAAAATCCCATTTATTTACACAGACGTCATTACATGACTCACGGTTGGAGCTCTGCGGCAGTTTGGATCATGAAACTCTGCAGTGAAACACAGCATAAAACAGCTGTGAGACAAAATATCTGATTCTTTGGTCAAAAGTCAAAGGCACACGTCGGTGTGTACAAAAACAACCAAGGTGTAGAAGGTAACTACAACTCCCATGGTGCATTTCGGCAGGAATCGTCCATCACGTCTTATAATTCTGTTTAGTTTATGCTAACGCTAAAAATAACATTTCACTGGAAGGACTGAGGCCAGTTTGTGCGGACAAACGAAGTCTCACGGTCTTTTCTATTCCAGCGACTCCTACATGATCATAAAAATATGTTGTGTTGATATTTCTTTTACAAATAAAAAGATAATTAAGACCCCAGCCGTCCACCCGCGGGTTGACAGAGTGCTAACTGCTCCGCCCGAACGCAGCACAACGCTAACTTTAGTAACGTTAATCGTGCCGACCATTGTTGGAAAGCTAATTCTTATGATTCGAGTGATGCAAATCATTTCACGGTAAAAGTCAGGACACCAGGTACAATCAACACAAACAGCTAACAAACAAACAAACAGCAGCTTAATGAGGTAACTCACAGATGAAGTCTCTGTGATCCACCGATCGACAAAAACGATCCAGGTACGTTGGCAAAGGTCCAAACCATCCAATCCAGAAAAATATTTAATCCAAAACACAACAAAAATCCACAGAAACATGTTTTCTTATTTCTAACTTTTTCACCTGTCCCAATTTCTCCCTCACAACTCCGTTTAGTCTCAAGATGGCCGCTGCCCACCTTCAATTCTTTCAATGGAAAAATCCAGCCAATTGCAACTGAGTGTGCAGATGACTGGCACTTAATATAACCAATGAAATTCAGACAATGATGCCCCTTCAGTGGGTAGTTCAGACATTTATTACACTGGGTTTGAAATGAGAAATATATCAAATGGCCTCGGCATATTGCTTAAATATAAGTATAGACAGCCAAAACATGAAAATAGATAGCCTAAATATAGATTGCCTGAATATAAATGTAGATATTTATCTAAATAAATATAATAAATGGCCTTTGTGAGAATGCTTACCATTACCACCACTTGCCATTAGAAAAACATTTGTAAAATACAGATTTTCTTTGTTATCAGTTTTTATTGAACTTGTGTAAGGCTTCATGCTGTGGTCCCACTGTGTTTCTGTGAAGGGAAAAAATATTCAGGCAGATATAAAAACGTTCTGCTTCATTGTGATCAAAGTTAATAATCAATGCCAGCAGCGCTGACAGTCACTCTGACGGCTGGGGATTAAACTTCAGCGTGTTTCACTTCAAAAAAGTCCAAAAACACCATTAAACACACTTTAGTGATTATAGAGCAGCTTTCCATTTGCTTTAGAGATAATAAACAAACACATCTAAACTAACAAATTTCATATTTCTCAGTCAGAGTAATGTCGTGTCTCCTACACAATGACGTAGTTTTACCTCACGGCGTAATGACGTCATCGCTCAATGACATCACAGCACCGACCCGCCTGCAGCCACAAATGTGACGCCATATTTTGTTCCAAACTGCGGCGACAAAACATTTTGAACGCGCTCGCGCTCTGATTTGAGCCTCTGCCGGCGCCTGCTTTATGGAAGCAGCAGCAGAGGCTCATGGGTATTAGAGCATTACTGTTTAGAGGCATCTGAATGAGACATTTTTTTGCCCGAGTGGCTCATTTGTGATTTTGTCATCTTCATAGCGTTGACAGAACATTGGAGACAGCGCTCGAGCCGCTGTGTCCTTAATTGGTCTCCGGTGTGTGACACATTTGCATTCGTGGTGCCTTTGTTATGTTGTTGCACTCATGCCAATTACCTCATTTATAGCAAGAGGGTCATCATCTGACTTTGAACCATCCAAACAGTGACGTGCTGTGAGAGGGACGCGTGAATACAGATGGGCCGGGGATCCGTGGCTGAGGTGCGGCCTCTGGTTTGATCCGCTGAACCCATCGTGTCGCCATGCGAGGACTCCAGCAGCGTTCTTCAAACGAGGAATCAAAGGTGTGTGTGAAGCCGTTTCTGATGGACTTTAAAAAGCAGCGCCTGCTGAACATATTGTACAATTAATTTCCTGTCATGTATCAGAAAAATGCGCTGACAGCTTCCGTAGCTGCGCCGCCACCTGAGTCACTGGGTTCATTCATCAGATGAATAATTAAAGCCCAGATGTTGTGAAGTCCATTCAAGCACAGATTGTGTTCATAACAAATTTCCCCCGTCGCACTTTTCAAGATTAATGTGCAGCGTTTATTTCTGGGCAGGAGACAATAGACACGTTGATGAGGGCTGACAGACTCGTGGCATTTTTGAGTTTCGTTTGATGGAAATTTGCTGTGACATTCGCTGTTGTGACAGCTGTAGTTTGACGGAGCTTCAGCTTTCTGAAAAGATTGTCAGCCGAGAGACTTGTCATACGACGAGCGACTCGATCAGAAGTTAACGAAGAGGATGAAGCAACAAACCACCTTAAAGATGTGATGGATCTTTGGGGACGACATCAGCCATCGGGTTCTGTGTAGTTTGAGCGTCACTTTAAACCTTTGGATCTCATTTAAAGAGATTTTCATTGCAGCCCAAAAACAGCTGATTTCAGTAATCAGCACCTTCCGTCAGAGCGAAGGAAATAATCAGTGAAATCAGCCGCTGCTTGTTTCCAGCAAACCGCTGGGACTGCAGCATTAATGCAGCTCGCAGAAAAGCAACTACAACAACAAAAAAAGGCCAACACGAGACGAGGAGGAAGAGGAGGAACGAGGAGGAAGAGGAGGAACGAGGAGGACGACGCTGCACCACCGATCTGAACGATGGGCAGAGAAGGTCACGTGACACCGCTGAGCACAGTAACGACGTTAAACCCAATAAGGTGCGTTAGTGGCCACGGCTGAGACAAAGGTCTAAAATACTGACTGAGAGCTGAACTCACTGATCATTACGCGACCCTGCTCACAAAATAAATCACAGGGCGCTTTTCATTCCTCAAAATGCCAAGTCACGCTTATTATCCTGAAGGACGTTTCCTCTGAAACGGCCTGAAAAGCCACCGTGTGGAGGACCTTTGTGTGGCTGTTATCTGTCGCACTGCTGGATAAACCAGTGAGAGCTGCTCTGCTTTCAGCCCAGTTCAAGCCCGACTAAATGAAAGTGCACGTCTGGTTTGCACACATGCATCTGCTTCCTGTTTCAGAGTCAGATTAGCACCTTGTTGGGTTTGGTCTTTTTATGGAGGACAGGCTGGTAAATAAAAGGAATCGTGTGTTTGAAGGTTTAGCGTCTATCCTCTGGCTCTGAGCGCTTTACTGTCAGCGTTTGATGAAATAATGACGCTGATCTGCGTCCAGCCCGTCCCTCTGACTCGTTCGTCGGTTTGACTTTTTGCACATACGTCCCAAACCTAAACGCACGAAAGGTCATCGTGCCACCACGAGGGCTCGGGTCTCTGAAGACCCTCCTGTTTGGGAGAGCCTTGATGTGTTTCAAAGGCCGCTGGGAGAAGCCGTGCGGGGGCCCCGTGGGGTGCAGCGATACCTGGGCGACCTCCCGATCCAAAGGCAGGATGAAAGGGACCACTTGCTGCTCCTTCACAAGGATTCTGAAGAAAACGGGAACACGTAGCGTGGCTCACAATAATCAGGACAGCTGTGCCTATTTCAGGACATCAGTGGAGAGTTTTATTGATTCTGGGCGTCTCCAGCAGCCTGCAGTGACAGCCACAGCAGGTCCAGACTGGCATCGCTAACCACGGAGGCGCTCTGCTCAGGCTGACGCAGTGTTTTGGTGGACTGCCCCCTTCAGGACGAGTCCAAGCATCAGCTCCTACAATGGAAAATGTTTTCTATGTGAGATGCTGCTGTTGTTCATCTCTGAATACAAAGGCTGATGTCAGCAGCTCGTCGTTGGAGGACTCATTGGTTGGACCTCAAATCCTAACTTCAAGTAAAAGAATTGTTGGTTCACGTCACTTTTTAATTAATTATTTTGCTCTGTAATAAGACATGAGGCTGCTCTTTTATTTCCACGTCTCGCATGTGGATCCATGGTGACGCCGCCGACCTATCAGCAGAGACCTGATGGCCACGGCTCGTAAAACACGGCTGCAGTAATACTACAACAAACACATCTTTTGACAGGAAGGAAATCGCTTGATTGTCCGACAGCCAGATTATTGATCGTTCAGACAATCGATCAGGTGCTGGAGCTGCCCTGAGATCTGCTGAATAGACGAGAAATCTGGTAAAACTTGCTTCACTTCCAGCTTCACGTGGACTTCAGCGTCCACGTCCAAAGGTGACCCGTGTGATCACAATCAAACGCCTCTTGTATTCATCATCCACTCGTGGTATCAAGTGCCAGTGTGGCCTTTCGGGGCCATTATGCTGCTGGTTTGAATCCCCTGACTGTGCAGGAAATGAACTGTGGCAGAAGTGAAAGGGAGACGCGCTCTGTGTCATCACTGCTGATGTCGCTTTTATTATCAGATGGATGACTGACGGCGTGAATATTAGCTGCCAGAAATTTCATTAAACTCCTCATTGCGTTTCTCTGTCTTGCCTCCATTTGAAGGTCTCACACAAACGCGTCTCGCTGAGGAACCTTAAACGCCACACGATGCCGAAGCAGCGTTCGCCAGCCTGTTAGCAACGTGGTGTGTGCGTGTTGAGCGCGTGCTTCTCACAAACGAGCTGCAGGAGGAAAACAACGGCGGCCGTGCATCTGTTTATTCGACCGAGCAGGTGAGTTTGTGCTGGAAACAGGACGAGTGCGAGACGGAGGCAGAATTCAATGGTCCTCAGCGACTGCACGCTTTCACTGGCTCTCCAACACAATCAAGTCTGAGGCTGTGAAGCAATGTCAAAAAAAGGCTCCGGCGGCGCTGAAAGGGGGCGCCTGGCAACAATGAGGACGGCCTCCTTTGTGGTTGTGTGTGTGTGTGTTTGTGTGCTTTTCTAAGCCTGAACCACTGCGCTAAAATGCAGGAAAAAGCTCATCTTTTTGTTGTCTTTGTTAGTCTGTTTAATTTGTATTCTGGGAGCTGGTGGCTGTTTAAAGCACTTTATCAGAGCCGAGACTGGCTGCAAACTGTATCTGGAATACATTCCCTGTCTGCCATGTCCGTTCCCCATGGAGACTCACTGTGATAACTGCACACACACACACACACACACACACACACACACACACACACAGCCGTCTGATTTCTGCACAGGCTGCAACAGTTTTTGGCTGCACTAACGAGACGACGTGCTGCTTAGCTTTGGGTTAGCAAACAGTTTAGCCGCAGGAGAAACTGTGACCACATCACATCTGATAACTCCAAACGCAGCTGAAATAATCCTATTAAAGGGTCAAACCGGCTTATTACATCCTGGCCATAAAATGAAGGTGATGATGCACTTTTGACCGTCATTTCTATCAGTTAACGCTGCTCTCGCTGTGGCTTTCAGGGGAGCTCTGTTCTTCAGGGTGGGGGTGGGACGGTACTGTGCACACGTGTGTACACATGACCTACATGCAAAAATATACTATCAATACATTTCAGCTCACACAGAGAATATTTAGCCGGGGACAACAAAGGAACAGAGGAATGATTCACCGCTGAGAGTCCACATACGGTGCGTAACGTGCCGCAGCAGGAACAGACAGAACCGCGTTCATTACACACAAACGACTGCAAACCGTTATGAATCAACTCGCGCGCTGACAAGTGCTGCATGATTCACCTGTTATTATTACAGCAAGCTAAATGTACGAGCGGAGAGTCAGTGTTATGTGGAGGTAAATGAATCTCTGATGCTGATGCTGGAAGAACAAATGAATTCAGTGAGTGCACGGTGGGCCTGTGCTGGTATGTGCTGCCTCCAGGAAGTAGCCACAGCCCTGCCGCAGAGTCCAAAAGCTCCCACATTTATCCACCCTCTCTGCTTTTACACATCACCGAACTAACTGCCAGTGAGGGAAACAAAGTACTGTGCTTTTACAAACTGAAGGATCGAGTCGCACACAGTTATTCCACAAAAAAACACAAACCAAAGCAGCTCACAGCCAGAAAACCTCGAACATCGGCGTGTTAGATGTTCATCAGTCATGATGGATCTTCATCATGTGTTATGACGAGACGACACATTGAGCAGTTTGTGACATAGTAAGAGAAAGTGATGTGTTCCTACAGCGAGGAAAGTTTCTGAAAAACAAGCAAAAACTCTGACGAAAAGCATTCCCAGATCTGCGTAATCACTTTGGTGTGTCCAGCGTTGTTGTCAATACAAACACGAAAACAATAATCATCAAGCGCTTGCTGCTAATTGGCTGAAGACGCTGGAAGTCAGTCTCCAGTAAAGCATGACCTCTGTGACCTCAAATGTCCCTGCCTCTCAGACTCAGGCGCTGGGTAAGCACACTGCACTGATTTAATGATTTCCTGTGTGAGAGGTGACGAGTGCCAACACACACACGCACACACACACACATACGCACACGCACACACGCGCTGATCGATGCTATCTGAGGACTGGCGCTCGGGTCAGCGGGTGGAATGACCTGAAACCGAAAGCAGAGCAGCTATCGAACCGACCAATCAGCGATGACCTCGGAGCAGATGCAGATAAGCAATCTGTGCACACACACACACACACACACACACACACACACACACACACATATACAAACAAGCTTATTAGCATCCATATCACTTCCACTTCCACGTACACTCTTATTAGTGCAAATGTTAAAAAACAGACTCGTTAAAAGTGAAGGTTTGATCAGGATCTGATGAATTTGAGACATTGAGGAGCAGAACTCGTCACTCCTGATGTTTGTTGAGTTAATGGCTTAATTAATGACTAATTTTCACTGAACTTAAGGATTAAAAACATCCTTCAACTAATGATGCAGAAGAGTGGCGGCAGCATTTTCAGAGAGAGTTAATTAAAGTTAATTAATTAAACGTGGCTGATTGGAAAAAGAAATTAAGTGCTAGTAAAAACATTTTTTTTTTGTTAACATTTAAACTTTAACAGCTTTGATGGAAAACCTTCTGTCAGTTCATAAAACCTAAATCCTGGAGGTGCAAAGATTAACAGATATACACCAAACAGCTGATACAAGAGGTGGAGATGACGCCGATACAGGGCCAATAATTCATGACAGAATCTCCCATACGCTCCCACACTGACAGACGCGTCCCGAGTGCCTTCAGCCTCACTTTGCATTAGAACTGCAGGACACTTAATCACACACATAAAGCAGAACATTTTCCAGAGGAACCTCAGACTTTGCCGCTCGTATGAGGAGGAGACAACAACTCAGCTAGCGTTAGCGGCTAACGCTGCCTCCTGGCTACAGCTGTGTGCTGAGCTGTTTCAGTCTGCGTGGAGGCAGATGTTCTCATCTGAGTGTAAAATACACGTTCAAAAGGAAGCAGCAGAAAGAAAACATAGAAGAATTCATGAGACAGAAATAATTTGAAACACACATGAAAGAACTTGGATTTATCACCATAAACGAACAGGCGGCAGGAAGACTGGCAGCCATATTTAACTCCTTGACGAGGAATTATTTAAGATCAGCTGTGGTGGTTTGATGCTGAGATGTAACGAACAGAAGCTGAATGGACCAATCAGCACGCAGAGCGTCCTGGTAGCTGATTGGTTCTGGTGCATCCCACATGACCGTGTGTGCAAATCCAGCCAGCGACCTTTGTCTCCCCGTTTCCTGTCCAAAAAACAATCTAACAAATAAATAAATAACAAAACAACAACAAAAAGCTGCCTGACCCGCGGCTCACACAGCGGTGTTGAGATCTGAGACGTGTGTCGGCTCCTCTGCGACCTCCAGTTAGCCAGCATCGCAGAAACACGGGTCACTGAAAATAACTAATTGTGGAGGATGACCTGAGGTGAGCGTCAGTCAGGAGCGTCCAGGTGTGACGGTCCTGGAACATGGACGCTGCATCGCTGCACACGGTCACTGCTGTCGGTGCAGCGCTTCGGTTTCTGAGCTGTGTTTTCAAAAATCAGGTTGTTAATTTATCGTTTTGGTCGAGTGACCTTCATCATGACGGCGTGCGGTCGCTGCTTTATCTCGTCCACACCTGTCTGGATCCAGCTGTGCAGAGGCCGCGTCTGCAAAGAGGGAAATGAAGTGACAGCTCTGGACTGCAGCGTTTCACGTCAGGACGAACGCATCTGTCCGATGGCGTTCAGTGAATCTGGCGAAGCTGCGGATCAATAACGTCTCATCTTAGATGTTTATTGTCTGAGAGGCTGAATCTGCATGCAGTCTCCCTCAACGCGAAGACTTGATGCTCGAACATCGTGGTTTCAGCCTGAAGCCTCAGCTGGTGTGTGTGTGTGTGTGTGTGTGTGTGTGTGTGTGTGGCAGAGGCAGGTGCTGCTGCAGCCACACATGACCAGCTCAGCTGAGCAGATGGCATCGTCTGTGGGCTCCTCTTCCTTCCCACCGCCGCCCCCCCCACTTTCTCCCCCTCCTGCATGACGACCAGCCTGCTGCTGCAGCTGTGTTTCCTCCTCCACCTTTCATTCACCTCCACGTCCACCGCGCCGTCCTCCATGCTTCCACATCTCGTCTCAGCTGCGATCGGAGCCTCTCTGACTCATTTCTTCGCCTCTCTGTGCAGAGACATGGCGTGCAGCCGCCTCGCTGTTTGTCCCCTGGGCCACACGTGTGATTAATGAGCGATAAATCCTGTTGCTCAACCATATAAACGGTTTCCCAATTGGGTTGTAGAACAACAACGCCAAAGCTTTCTTCTAGGAAGGTTTTTTTTTCACTGAGAAACGCACTTTGTTATGGACTCCTCCACCACCATGACTTACCCCACAGACACCCACAGAGATATCTGAGTGGTTAAAAACAGGTTATGTTCTTTGTTTCAGCCGTTGTTTGCATCACGATTCCAGCTTCAGAACATTTCATGATCCAAGCGTGTTGTCTTAAAAACACCCGCCACAAAATTAAAGACAATAAGAAGCAGCTCTGCATTAAAATATGTTAGAGGAAGACGGCGACAGCTGATCGACTTATACTCACATCATCTTATCACAGAGCCAGTATTTCTGTAAATGTCGGCCCATAAGTGACGTTAAAGGTCCATATAGAAAAAACAAACACGTTCAAGGTATCTTACAAAGAGTTTTTGTCCACTAGAGGGCGCTGACAGGTTTATTTTTCAAATAAAATATTTCACTGGCGACAAATCCTCATGGAGAGTGTTTATTTTCTGTGTTTTTAAGGAAAGAAGATTCACACAGATGCATCTTATCCTTAAGATCAAATCTAAATGTCTGTATAAATGAAAGAAGGAATGAATTTTGCATTACTGTCATGTTTGTATAAGCGCGTTCAGTCTGCATGGGATTACAAGGCACCGTGCACGAATACAAGCCCGAGCGCAGCATTAAAAATAGAGGAGCAGATCCTCAGATATCAGCAAACGTACGAATCCCTGACAGAAATATTTATTAGGACGGGAGAGAAATCAGAATCAACTAATTAAAGATTCCATCTTTCCTTCTTTTCCTTTTGAGACAAAGTTAACAAACTTTAAGACGTGGAAATTAAACATCCCTTCCAGTTTTTGCTCCTCTGAGCGGCAGAATATTTCAGGGTTGAGTCGAGTCATTTCATGGAACATTAGCTCCCTTAAATTATCATAATTTGCTGGGCACAAAAGAAAATGGGACTCATTTCCACTTCAGTCAGATCACACCGTTCACACCGTTTTCCTCCTGAGCGCCGCTGAGTCGACCCGCCTCACAGAGGAACCTGATCTGATCCGGGACCAGACGTTTGTTTCATGTCCTTAATTTTAGCTTCGACGGGATGTTTTCCAACCATTTGTCCTCAAATTTCAACACAAGCTTCAACATTACAACACAGATCCTGAGCAGACTCCCCACATCCTCGCTCATGAAGCTCATTTGCATAAAGAGGAAGAAGTTATTCTCAAACTCTCCTCTTTTACTTCTGAACCAAGTTCACAGAAACCAAACATCTCGTGTTTGTTGCTCCACAGCTCGCAGACGGACGTCAGCGACACACAGATGACTGACCCTCTCACATCAGCGCTGCCGCCTTATAAATATGTTTGTCACAGCTGATGTTAGCATGAGGATGCTTGTGTGAGCGTCTCCTCGTGTCAGGAGGACGCCGGCTGAGAGCGAATGATGAGGCGGCCGCGGCTGCAGAGAGCGAATGTGAAGGCAGCGATGGCTTAAAGCAGTGCAGCTCTGTGCCGCTGCAGCGGTGGGACTCTGAGTGTCGTCTTATGTGAAAACATTTAATCCTCACGAGGATTAAACGTCCTAAAAAGAAAGAAGGAAAAGGAAAATATTCCCCAGTCAGAACATTTCTACTTCTTTTCAGGGCTGCTTCAGAGTTCGATGTGGGTTTAGGCTAAGATTAGGGCAGGATTAAGTGGAAATGTCAGAGTTAGTAATGGTAAAGGTTAGGATTAGGGGGAATGGTTGGGGACTGAATACAGTTTCCAGCAAGTATGCAGCGGTAATACAAAGTGTGTGTGCGGGTGTGTGTGCTGACATGTTTTTTAGCTGCTTCGCTGAGCAGAAACATCGCTGTTTGAGTGCACTCGCAGCCACAAGTCATTGAAACTCTCCTCACACTCCTGCCTGCCTCCAGTTAGCAGCGGGGAGGACTGAGGGGGGAGGAAGAGGAGGGCAGCGATGGGAGAAAGTGATGCCGGTTGATGCCAGAGGAAACAGACAGCTCCGTCCCTCCTCACACAGTCGGTGCTTCACACAAGCCCGATCCTGAAGGAGCTGGAAGGACGGACGCCATCATTTCCTTTTGACCGAAACTGACCTGAGAACAGCACAGAGGCAATACATTTAATGTTCTTCCTCATCAGCTTCACTCATTACTGATCTGCTTATTGTGAATCTGTTGTTAATCAAAGACTGGGAAAGATGTGGAACGCTCCAAAAACACCTGTTTGGATCACTCCACAGGTAAACAGGTGAAAAATGACCATCATCAAAAGGATTATGGGATCAGGAACAAGGTGACATCACTGCGACGAAGTCAAAGAGACGACGTTCCAACAGTTCAGATTATCTGAACCTGTTTTTCACGGCAGACATTTTGACTTGGCAGAGCAGGAAGAAGCTCAGGTGTGTCAGATGACATCAGCGACGGCCGAAGCTGAAGCAGCTAAATGGAATTCAGCCGTCGTCAATCTGATTGTCCATGACTGTGCGGCCGTCGCGTCTCGCTCCCCGTTGAGTTTCCCTTTCCACCGAAACACCAAAACTACGATCAGGAATCATCAGCTGCTGGATCTTCTTCCTCTGAGCCGCTGACCTCCATCAAAACACATCAGTGTTTCCTTCATCTCCATGAACACACACACAAACACACACACACACACACACACACACACACCGTCCTGCTGCCACAAACACTCACTACAGCACCAAACGTGGATTCATCCGCCGCTGAAAATAGTCCCAACAAATGCACCATTTCCTCCTGTTAACAAAAACTGAGCCATTTTTAAAGATTTACGTCTTCAGAAGGAACCAATGGGCTTGAAGCTGAAAACAGAAAGTCAGGAAGTACTGAGGGACGGACACATATTCTGCAGGTTTTAGTCTTTTCATGTTTGACTGATTCATGATTTGGTAAATAATTGTTTATATCTGAAGCAGTTCTGCAGCAGTTTGAGCTACGTTCGCTAACGGCTCACAGTGCACTTTGGAAACCGGCTGCGTGAAGTGAAATACTGTCTGAAATGATGTAATATCTGTGTGACTTGCAGTTCAAGGGATGCGGCTTTTAAAATGGGATTTCATTATCAAAGTGTCTGAAAAGAATATCTCCAAAACGCTCTTAATCTGACGCTGCTGAATGTCCACAAAACCAATAATTACCCTCCAAGGCCGATGATAAAACATCTCTGGGTGGAGTGAGCTCATAGCCGCTACCTCAGGGCGTGTGTGTGTGTGTGTGTGTGTGTGTGTGTGTGTGTGTGTGTGTGTGTGTGTGTGTGTGTGTGTGTGTGTGTGTGTGTGTGTCAGGCCTGTCACAGGTATGTGAGCTCTGTGCTTTTAATCCATGAATAAAAGAAAAGGTGCATGTATCTCCTCACCAGACACATCAATTGTGAAAGAGAGCGCCGAGCCGAGAGGAGCCCAAGAAGAAGGGAGGGATGCTTTTAGCGTGGAGCTCAGGGCGGCCATGACCCAAATGGTAACATCCAGCAATAAATCATGAGGCAGAAAAGAAATAAAAGTGAAGTGTGATGAGAAACACAAACTGGAATATTGGGTGTTGAAACCCAATTACGTGGCAGTTTGAACGCCTTCGCACAGTAATTAATAAAACACGTGTTTCCTTCTCTGCTGTCTGTTGGTGTGGAGCTGATATATGCAGAGTGCATCGCTCCGGCTTTTATGGTATAGAATCATATATGTGCTCTGAAAGCAGAGTTCACACACTCTGTTTCCCAGCTGTCCATTACACTCTAAACTGTATGGCACGTTGAAGCGAGGAGCTTTTCTCCAGGAGGGCGATGAAATATGAATTTTACTTTAAGGCTCCGATGAATCAGACTTGACCTGAGCGCCGATCAATGACCCGCTCTGTGTTTGCGAAATGCCCGGCAGCATTGTTCCCATCCACACCTTCATGAGCAAATGATCAGAAGTCGGGTTGGCTGAGTGAAAATCGATCACAGCTCAGGAGTCAGGTCGTAAATGATGACAGCAGCGTCAACCGGCAGGACATCTAACGTGTCTGTAGACTTTTATGAGTGTACGTTTCACGGCTGCAGATGATTGATTTCATCTCTTTCATAATGTCCACGACTGTTTTTGGCAGCCAAGACTCAAATCACAGATGTCCCACCAAGAGCACTTTAATATTTTATATATATATATATATATACACAAAAAAATCCTGCTTGATGTCTGGAACAATAAATGATGAAGGGCGCATCGTTATCTTTGTTTTCTTCACCACAGTGAGTTTCTTTGGATGATCAATCAGTAATGAAGTAAAGAAACTCTCATCGTCACATCAGGATTCGTCCAGCGTTCTGGTTTCTCTGTTTAACGGTTCGGCCTCACGGAGCCGCTCGCTGCAGGCTCTTCGCCTTATTAAAACACTTCTTGCATGCAGCTACATTACGTCGCAATGCCAGCGTGCGAAATGAATGGAAAGCCTGGAATACCTGGAAGGCTGGAAATCAATGGAAAATATCCAGCAAAATAAAAGCATGCAAAAAGCAGCAGTGAGGTCATTTAAAGTGGCGGTTCCTGCCTTTCTATCAACAGCTGACTCGATGAATTCAGTTTGAAAAATGGCTTCAGAGGAGCCGAGCTGCAGCGTCTCTCTCCTGTCGGCTTCTTTTAATGATTTTTGGAACTTGTGAAACTACAAACACAAGAAGAAAAAGTCTGTGGAGCAATCTGACACAAACAACTGTCCTCCACTTCAGAGCATGACTGGCAGCCATCATCCTGCAGGAAGCTGCAGTCTGGAAGGAGGCTTTGCATCTCCTCAGCCTTTAAATTCATCCAACATCACGCCTGGAAACTGCTGGACCATAAATTTCCCCAAAGCTCAGAGGGGCTTTGTCGGCGCGAGAACTCTGCAAACCCCGTGACAGGAATCAATCAATCAATCCCCGACCAGGCGGCGGAGCGGAGCGGCGCTGATACATTGAACCTCGCGGCCCAGACCTGAGCCAATCAGGGTGGAAAAACAACCAGACATCCTTTCTGTCCCACAATGCTCGGCTCATCTCCACAGGCTCTCAGACCCATTCGAGCTGAAGACAAACACACCGACTCGACGGCGTGACAGGCGTAGCTATCAGCGTGGCGCGGCGTGGATTATCGCGCACGCAGACGCTTGTTTGTCGAAGGCGTCAACAGGCCGACTTCAGTGGGATTCCCATATCAAAGGCAGAGAGATGAGGGAGCAGAGCGCGGGCTTAGCCTAAGCTTTGAGGCAGATGGGAAGTGAAATATTAACCTTTTAAAAGGCTCGGCTGCAGACGCACTTGATTGTGCCAATCTGCTCTGAGTGAGCTTGACGAGGCGAAGTGTCAGCACGAGCTCGAGTGTGTGTAACTCAGTCAGACCCAAAATCCAAATTGTCACTTTAATCCCAGACAACCGTATCAAATCTCTCTTTGGATCACAATTCATCATTTGCCACCAAGCAGAAACGAACAACATTTTCAGTTCCCTGTCTGAGTGGAGTCAGGCTGGAAGTGCAGGTTTGTTTTGAAGAGGGGAAATATTTTCCCTTTTCTGCGGGATCTGATCAAAACATTCAGCTGCTCTTACTCCTCCATGGGCCGACGTCAAACCAGAGACTTATTCCACTCTCCGTCTGTCATTGAACATGAAGCAGCAAGGAGACGTTTAGCTTAGCTTAGCTTAGCATAAAGAGCGAGTGAGTGCATGAAAGTACGTAAACCCCCATAAAACCATAAATATGATCACTGAGGTGCTGTTCAATGAATTTTATGACTTTTAGAAAGAAAGCACACTACCTGTTTCCAGCCTCACTGCTAAGCTAAGCTAAGCTAAGCTAAGCTAAGTTAACTGGCTGCTGATTGTAGCTCCATATCTAACAGACCACCTGCTAAACTAACAAAAATATTTCTCCAGAAATACTGAACTGTCTCTTTAAAACACGCTTACACTCATTTCTGTGCACAAAATCGGATTCGTCAGCTTCTTCTCGGGCTGAATGTGTGTAACCACTCCCGACCTTTTACACCTATCACAGGTAAATTACAGACACACAAACAGCAGCTCCACTGCCAACCACGCACCAACATCAACAGACTGGAAGCTCCTCTTCGTTCCTGAACTCATGCATTCACGTTTTAATTTGGAAAACGAAGAAATTATTCCTTTCAGGGTGGAATTTAACCATTAATGCTTCTGTTTCATCTCGTTTCTGCTGTGCTGCATCACTGTGGCTCCACACAGTCAGACAAGTCGCTGGATGAAATGTGACATGATTTTGTGTTTTCAGCTGCAAAAAAACACGCGATGACGAGTAGAAACAGGTGGAGTGATGACCGAGCCAGAGCCGCTCGTCACCCTGCTGCATGCTGGGAAACTTGCCCACGCCTGCTCTCAGGACGCTAGAGGAGCGTTAGCATCTAAAGCTAACACCAACACTCGGTCGCTGCATCAGGATGCTTCTAGATCCAAATAGTTCAGGCAGACGTGTGGATGAATCTGCTGCTGCGCTCAGGTTTTAAGACTCTCAGAGGGACGTGGGTGATATGTATATGTAATATATGGGTAATACATATATATATATATGTGGCATTTTGTATGTAAATGAGTCTGTATGTGACGGACAAGAGGTAAGACTTACTGCATGAAGGTCTGAGTCAGAGCTGAACTGATGTTAGCTGTCTGCAGGTGTGTCAGCGCACTCGTCACTGATGCAGAGCAATGAGCTGCAGCACAGACGTGCTTCTGTGAGACTGTTCGTGTGTTTATCCCTAAAAATCTGCCCATAAATCGAGTTTATATCTGACTTCTTATTGATATTGATATCAGCCGTGATCATATTCTTCTCATTCATTTGGAGTAATGTGTTCATTTTATGCACACATTCAGAACTTGTTCTACAAACGCTTTGATAAATAAAGACTGAGGGATGGACACACACACACACACACACACACACACGAACAAACATCCACGGTTTAAAACAGACAAACACAAAGTTAAGCTTCAGTTAATTGCTTCTATTGTGGAGAAGTGTCGGCAGCATCCGTGCAATCCTGCAGAGGATAATCCTGGATACTGAGGCAGGCACCAACAACTGGCACTGAACACACACACACTCACACACACACACACACACACACACACACACACACACACACACACACACACACACACACACACTTTGAAAGCCCTTTAAACAGCCGTGCCGGGTCACAGAGGTCTGAGCAGACCCGCTGAGGTGGAGACATCACTGACAGTAAGACCTGCACTGATTCAGGTGTCCTGCTTTGATGTCAACACTGCACACAGAGGACGGTTAGAACCAGGAGAACATCAGGGGAGACACACACACGCACGCACGCACACACACTCACTCTGAATAATTCACTGGGTGTCGTCTCTGGTCCGTGTGCTGCTGAGGTCTGGACCATATGTCAGACTGGGTGAGAGCCCGAGAAGCTGCAGCTCTCACTTCTGGTCCTAATGAGCGGAGGGGCTAATTGAGACGGCAGCTTGTGCATCGTACACTCCTCCAGCTGCAGCGAACGCAAACAAGGACACACACACACACACACACACACACACACACACACACACACACACACATACACACACACACACACACACACACACACACACACACACACACACACACACACACAGAGCAGTCAGGACAAAGACCTCAAACCAACTGCTGGATCTAAACGTGGCTTTTAGTCTTTTAGATATTTTGGAGCAAATTCAAAGGAGGATTCTGGGTCTTTTGCTTCTTTCAGCCATTTGAATCCTGAAGCAGGTTTTTGGTTGATTCTCTACATTTCAGCCAGCCGTTTGGTTCATCTATGCAGCTCTTTGTTTGGTAACCTCTGCTTCTCTGTGCATTTTTCTGCCAAACAGCAGCAGGTTACAGAAAACATTTCTATCTCCAAACTGCTCACTGACAACATGAAATCATGACGCTGAACATATCTGCATCCATCTTCAGTGTATTTGTTTTTGGATAAGGCTGATGATAGCTCATATTTTTCTTCCTGTTAACAAATCCCAGTTAAAGATGTCGCTAACTGGTTTGTTTAAGAAGAAAATCTTTAAAAACACCTCAGAAATATTTTGTTTATTTAGTTGTAGCAAGCAGAAGGAAATTTATTGGGACTAATTTCAGTGGCGGATTAATCCACATTTGTGGCTGCAGGATGGTGTGTGTGTGTGTGTGTGTGTGTGCATGTGTGCATGTGTGTATGTGTGTGTGTGTGTGTGTGTGTGTGTGTGTGTGTGTGTGCGTGCGTGTGTGTGTGAGTCAGAATGAACTACAGTGTGTGTGTTCATGGTGATGAAGGAACAGCAGCGAGGCTCACTGATGTGTTTTAATGGAGGTCAGTGACTGTGAGGAAGAAGATGCATCAGTCTGTGATACAAACGCTTGCCAGAAGTTCTGCTGCAACTAATGATTATTGATCGATTATTGACAACGTTGTTCTGCAACCAGCTCGAATCTCACCCTCTGAAAATGCAACAACAGGGCTCCTGCTCACGGCTGCAAGACACTTTTCAATAAAATATGGTGGAGTCCATGTTCAGCCCGTCTGTACTGACCTGAGAGCAGCAGGAAATCAAACTGAAAATCTCATATCGCGCTTCAGAAAGTGCAGCACGTAGAAAATATCTGGTTAATCAGACCAACGCGGTAAAGGCGTCAAACCTGGACCGCAGCTCTGTGCTTCATCAGGAAACACAGCAGTACGTCTTCATTAAGAGCACAATGAGCTGTATAACGACGTTAATCAGGGGCTCATATTCCACTGAGCTCTCCCACAAATGAAAGGTTAAACCCCCTCTAAGCCCACCTGTGCTGTGCTGCCGGGCCAAGAGTGCCGCTGATTGAAACGGGGTCACCTCCAGCTCTGCCTTTCCGCCTCGGCTCTCCTCCTCGCTCCTTCCTTCCCTCTGCTACTTGCCTTCCTGCAGTTTGACTCGAGTCTGCCGTCAGACATCTTTCACGGATAAACAGCACAGTCTAATTCACGAGGATATAATACATGAACGGCAGATAAGAACAGCACCAAATGCTGTTGATTCAGTCTCGTCTCGGCACTCTCTCTCACAGCAAATCCAACATGAAGAGAGCTCGCTCTTTACAGCCCAACAGAGATCTGCAGAAAAACACAAATTCACTAAAATCTATTAAAAGTACATCCTCATCGCCGAGATCTCAGCTCGACCATCAGACTCCAGCCTTTAACATCCTGCTGATCGTCTGCATCTAACGACTGTTCCCGGCTCTTTGCAGACGATGTGGTCCTGTTGGCCTCATCAGACCGTGACCTTCAGCGAGCGCTGGAGCAGAAACCAGAGGCCACGGTTCTCTGCCGGGGAGCGAGCTGCAGCCCAGAGTGGAGCAGTCTGAGCATGTCGGGGTCTGAGATCGAGGCGGATCGTGCAGCGTCGCAGTGATATCGGCCTTTTACCGGCTGGAACCTGAGGTCGTGAGCTTTGATAGGCTGAATGGATGCAAAGAGAGTTTGCTCCATGTGTGGCCGGGCAGGGCCAGCGGAGGCATCTGATCGGGATCCTCGGGGCTGATCCAGAACGTGCTGGAGAGATTACACATCTCATCTGGTTTAGGGAGCTTCAGGATCCTCCAGGATGAGCTGGAAACGGCGAGGAGGACGTTCGGACTGTTTGACCTGCTGCCACCATGACGAGAGGCAGGAAGACGGATGGATGGACGATAACTGTGAACTGTATGACTCACATGTATGTGTGAGGAGTATTATATTCTGTTTTTAACTAACAGATCCAGATCATGGCTCTTCGTTGCATTTCTTCTTCTTCATATTCTCTGCTGCTTCTCCGTCTCAGCCTCACTTCCCCTCATTCTCCACCTCTCTCTGGTGCTTACTGTATTCTGAAAAGTTTGCAGCCGGAGGATCTGCTTGTATAAT
Source organism: Chaetodon trifascialis (assembly GCF_039877785.1). Lineage (NCBI taxonomy): Eukaryota > Metazoa > Chordata > Actinopteri > Chaetodontiformes > Chaetodontidae > Chaetodon > Chaetodon trifascialis. The sequence goes on along the minus strand of NC_092075.1, from coordinate 1,346,342 downwards.
AAGTCCAGAGTTACTCAACCATAAGAAACAATCTCCTCCGTCTCCCCCTCACTTCCATTTTTCTCTCCTCTCACTCACAAGTAATAGGAGGGGGAAAAAAGAGGCGAGAGCCGACTGAAGGAGGACAGGAGGAAGGAAGCCGAAGAGGAAGCGCGAGAGGTGATGTGATGAGAGGAGAAAACCGAGTTAGGAGATGAATGAGCTCCTGAGAGGAGAGGAGAATCTATATTTTTCACATCAAGCCGACATGCATTCACAACCAACTTTGTGCAGCACAACAATGGCAGTGTGGGTCGATAAAAGCGCTCCGTGCTGCTCTCTGGATGCAAACTGCAGTTGGCTTCGCTTCCCAGCTGGAGCGCTTGATTCTGCACTCAGCTGTCAAGCTGTCTTCCTGGCAGATTATCACTCTCACCCCGAGAAATTAGACCACGCCGTGATCCAGCCTATCTCCATACACAGGCACAATCCGCACATTAAAAACAGCAGCACGCAAACACACACACGCAAACACACACACACACACACGATCACACGCCCGTTCTGTGACAGCACATCTCTGCTGGGCGATCTCATTAACCACAGACACCGACGGTGAGATGAAGCCAGTGATGCAGTGCGGGATATCAGTGTGTGTGTGTGTGTGTGTGTGCACGTGTGTTTGTCGCTGCACTTACAGATCGAACATTTGTGCACGTACATGTGGAGAGACAGTTGTGACAAGGATTAACAAGCAGAGTGAAGCATGCTGGGAACTGATTGATGAACTCTGTGTGTGTGTGTGTGTGTGTGTGTGTGTGTGTGTGTGTGTGTGTGTGTGTGTGTGTGTGTGTGTGTGTGATGGGTAAATAATTGAACACAGTGGTGAAGACGTCCTCACTGACAGTCGTGGGACATTCAATGACTCTATGAGACCAACTGTCACTTTGGATTTTCAAAATAAAATCAGAGCAAAAGTGGAGAAGTCTTGCAGAACAGCAGATCTGAGATCAGCCACAAAGGATCACTTCAGGCCGTGACAGGCGTCAAGGTTTCGCTGTGATCATAATAATAATGAGACTTTCATGAGATCTCACTAATTTAAAGCCAGCATGCTTACAGAGGAAGTAGAAACTCAATTAGCGCCGCAGCTAACGATCATTTCCTTTATTGATTAAACTCTCCCAGAGCCCAAGGTGACATCTCTGATGGCTTGTTTTGTTGATCTGCACTTTAAATCCCACATTTATTAAGTGTTCAGTGACATAAAACACAGTGAAAAAACATTTAATTTTCTGGACGTCGATTTTTCGGCTTCAGCTCTAAACTTGATTTGAGCGACATGAAAAGAAAACAGACTCGATGAAGGAAAGACTCAGCGTGTGAGGGATGTTATTAAAGGCCCACACAGACTCTCGTTAGAGTTAAAATAAGTGTTTTAAACAGAGGCCGAGACAAGAAGCCAAAACACTGGATCCAACACTTCCATTCACTTCAGTGTCCATGTTTTTGAACAGTTATCCACACCAACGACCCTGATGACATCACTAGGGTCGTTTTGAGAGCCAAAGATCTAGAAGACTTTAAACACCTCATGAGACCACAGAAAAACAGCAAATCCCACAAAGCAGCATTCGTTTACGTTGAACTGACACTTAGAGGAAGCTGATGAGCGTCCAAACGAAGATGAAATGAGCTGCAGCCGGGGCTGATGGGTAAAAAACCACGCAGCAGACGGGTCGTTTCGATCCAACAGCGACCTGAAATCAACACCAACGCTGGACCAAAGCACTCAGTTAAAGCTGAGTTTAGCTAACTGAGGGGCACGCTGGACCGTTCTTTACGACAGGAAATGAGCTAACGCTGACCCACAATTCACTGCAGCGGCAACATTTAAAGCGACCGCAGCAAACCCACGTCATCGACATCCGCGTCACATGATCATGTGGTTCAGTGGATTCTGTTTGTTTTCCACTGAGGACAAAGGATTTTTTTTTTTACCTCATCCAGGCCTGACTTGGTGCTGTATTGATCAACAATGGGTCCATTTATTGATTCTTCATTCATATTTCAGTTCAATAACAGTGATTTAAAAATACCTTAAGCTGCTCAGAACAGGCCCTGTCCTCAGTCCTGCTCTGGCGCTCCGTGGACACAGATTGGACGGACACGCAGCACATTTTGACCTGATGGTTGTCAGGTTTAAAATGACATGAAGTGATGGTCTGATGGACTTTGTTTTTGTGTTTCCTGTGTGAGACGGTGCAGATGAGTCATGTTTACATCTGATGCTCTGCCTTTCCTCCCTGCATCCAACTTTGCTGACTTTCTGTCCTCCTGCTTAGTGTTTTCAGTGCTGAGGCTCAAACTGAAGGGATCCCCCACTCTCCCACTCTGCGCGTGACAAACTAACCGCAGAGCTTGTTGACAGGTGATCTCTCTCTGCCTTCACTCCTGATCGAGGCTCCCACGCACGCGAGTGGGCTCCGGTCCACTTTCTGTCAGGATGCCTGCGCAGCCTGGACCCTGCAGCAGCGTTCATTTCAGTGCTCTCTCTCTCCCCCCCGCAACCCCCCCCCCCCCCCCCACGAGTCGCGGGAGGAGATGTCTCCAAACATGACAGCGATGCCCACAAAGACGAGTTGTTTTTGCAGCTGAACTCAAGCTGCTGTCATTCAGCTTGGACAGGAGCCAAAAGCAGAGGACGGGGGGGTTGGAGTGAAAAACATGCAGCGGCTTATTTTAGACCGAAAGCAAAGAAACAGATCGTACCTCCGGCGGAGACGCCGCTCCACAGCAGCCCGATCCACAGCACCGCCGGGAGGGCGATGCGGAGTCGGTACCCGACCGAGCAGGCGGCCGGCGGCATGGCGACAGGAGCCGGTCCGGAGGAGAGGGTGTGTGAGCGCAGCGGAGGGTGCAGGACAGAAGCCGGGCTCTTGGGTCTGTCGGCGGGCTGATCTGCGGTCAGTCGGGCAGGTGCAGCCGGATCCGAATCAGAGAGTGGCGACGCTCCGCATGTCAGCGCAGCATCCTCCTGACTGCGAGGAGCGCCTCCTGCTTTCTGCCTCCGATCTGTCCTCCTTTTCTCCTCCGCGGACTCTCCTGTCCTCCCTCCCTCCCTCCCTCTCTCTCTCTCTCTCTCTCTCTCTCTCTCTCTCTCTCTCTCTCTCTCAGTGTGTGTGCCCCCTCGCCCCCTCCTCACCCGCCCACCGCCTCCACCCTCACACCCAGCTGACCTTAATGATAATGAAACTTTCGCTCACAGAGTGGATGTGTGTCAGGGTGACTGTGGGCTGCAGTAAGATCAGGACACACTTACATAAGATGGAGAGAGAGAGGCAGAACAACAGTGACCCATGCAGTCCAGATTTACTGGATGGATGAGGGGATGTGTGTTTGCAGGGGTGGTGGTGGTGGTGGTGGTGGTGGAGGATTGACTTACGAGTCATCTCATCTCGGGCTGGTAATCTGTTTGAGTAGCTGTATTTCACTGTGGCGATCTACTGCAGTCCGAAGCTTTAGAGTCACTGAGCGCACTGCAGGCTGATGCTGCTCTTTATTCTGAAACCACATCCATATTCACTTCATTATCATATCATTAGAGGGTCCTACCAGCAGCCAGGGGCGTAGCACACAATTCTGGACCCTGTGCAGGCGTCCTCCCATGACTCGGCCCCCCGTCCTCCCAGTCCTACGCCCCCGCCAGCAGGAGCAGAAGCAGCACCAGACAGCGGAGGAGGAAGAGGTCTATGATACCACTGTGTGAAAATACTCTCAGTGCTAAACATGCATTAAAAATGTTACTAAGTTTAATCAGGAAAATATACGTATGGAAGTACTCAATGCAGTAAAAATTCTATATGATGCCATTAGTATTAATAATAATAATAAACTTTATTACAGACTCAATGGTCCAGATAAGAGCAAGACAATACATATAAAAGATATAGTATTATTAGCATTATTATGACAAACTACAAGTTTCCCTCTGAGATGTTCTGGAGGAGAAGTAGAGAAAAAAAGACTCAAGTACCTCAAATGTGTACTTAAGCACAGTACTTGAATAAATGTACTTAGTTGAATTTCACAGTTGAGTTTAAAGTAAAAGTTTTAGGAAATATGCTTATTTTCATTCCTAAGAGCCGTTAGCTTAGCTTAGCATAAAGACTGGCCTGGCTCTGTCCAAAGGTAACGAAATCCACCAATCTGCGCCAGCAAAGCTCAAAAACAGAGCGTAAAACAAAAACTTTAGTTTTCAGGTATTTTAAGACAAAACATCTTTTTTCTAACGCGAACAAAATGGTTTTATGCCTTCACCTGAGCAGACCTCACCCACGGCGCGTCACAGCAGCAGACTGAAGACTGAAGCGGAAAGTTTCAACAAAAATGCAAAAACCAGAAAAGCAGCAGAAAAACTTCTTTTGTGAAATTGAAGCTGTTTTTTCGAATCTTTCCGTCCTCCTTTGCTAACGTGACGCTTCAGGATGCATAAAAACACGTCGACGGACACGCGGCTAATGAGAGCCGAGAGAGTGAATCAAAAGAAAACAACGAGCCGAGCGGTAAAAACCCTCCAGCAGAGCCGAGGGTCCCCGCTTTGTCTCTGACCTCTTTCACATCATCACCAGTCTCGGGTGCAAATCTGAGCCGCTCGGGCCGCACTTTGCTTTTATCTGTCGCAGCAGATCGGTCTAAAAAATAATATATTTGTATAACAGGCTTCAAACTCTACCCTCGGCTCCTCGCGGCCGCTCTCTCTCCCAGCCTGTCTATAATGCATGACAAAAGGTTATCAATGATTCAGTGATATCAATTTATTAAAAAGCTCTTCAGACAGACAGGGAACCAGAGGACGTCTGTCTGTCTGTCCCTCTGTCTGTCCCCCTGCCTGTCTGTGGTTTCATGGCTGGCTTCTCGTAGACAGGAAGGAACACACACACCTCATTAGGCGCAGAGCTACAACAGCTGTCTCGCTCTTTTCTGCATGATGTTTCACTTGTAACTCTGAGCTGCTGACACATCCAGAGCCGAGCTGACGGAGGGAAGAAGAAGAAGAGGAGGAGCGTAGAAGACGGAGAGGAGTCAAAGAGCAGGACAAAGAAAACAATCAGCGTTTGTTTCCCGTCCAGGCTGATGAAAACATGGAGGAGGCGGCGAGTGGCGGACGCGACAGCATCAGGCTGAACACGAGCAAGCGGACGCCTGTGGAGTTTAATGGCTGCTTCATCACAACTTACTGCAGAAACACCACTGAATCGACCGCGCCTGAATTTTTCAACACAGGCAGAACTACGGAAGCCCTGAAAGGCAAAGTGATAAAAATAAGTAGTAGTTCGGCCAGAACTTGAGTTTATCTCTTCGTCCTATTTACAGATATCATCTTCATTTCCTTTCAGGGTTCTGCGCTGAACACGTACATCCAGTCGTTTTTAACCGAAATAAAACCTTAAACCCGCAGTAAGTTTCTTTTTGCATGTGTGGGCAGCAGAAACCAGTTGGTCTCCAGCAGCTCTGGAGGGAAATGTCCACCAGCTCGTCTCTGACCGTCTGTCTGCTGCTCAGAGGCTTTTAACGACGTCTTCTCTGAAACGAGGCCATGAGAGCTCAGAGAGTGAAGCTGTGACGCTCCTCAACGCTGATGATTCTCTACAGATTCACAGATACAGTTTTCACATTTTCATTCGAGTCGTTGTTACTGTGAAACATTTAGCTGCTTTGATTCTTTATTAGCTCTTCAGGTGCCAGATTCTGTTGCTTTTAAAGACGCCTCCAGGTCATAAATATCAAACTGTGCTGTGCAGTAACCTGAAGATCAGATCCGTATTCAAAGATCCTCACAATGACCGCAGAGGTCTGTCTGTCTTAAACAACGCTCTCATGTCCATTCATACGCTGAAAGAGGGACGGTCGTCTTCCTGTCGTCCACACCGGCCTCGAAAACACAAACTGCTGAGAGCTCACGTTGCTTCAGCTGATCAGTACGAGCATTTCTGCACAACTCAAGGACTTTTTCATCTCTTCACTTACAGTAGAATCACACTAGGAAGGACGACAGTGCACATGTTAGCGTAGACATTCAACGTTTACCTTTCACAGCATGACGCAGTCTTCCTCTAACTGTAACCCCTCTGTACATCACACGCACACATATTGTAGAAATTGAGAACATAATCTGGGATTTGCAGTTAAAGGATTATTCCAGTTTAATACAAGTTGGGTCTTATTTTTGTAGTTTTGACCATCGCTCCCGTCAGCCGGCGGCGGCGTCTGACTGCTGTTAACAAAGCAGAGTCCTGCTCTGAGCGTCTGCTGCAGACTGTACCAGCGGATCATCTGCACCCGGTTATTTCTCCGCCATGTTCATTATCCCGAGACTCTAAACAGGACCATTGTCCACATGAAGACACTGTGATTTGTGCTCGTCTGTGCAGAGACAGGCAGCGCTGTGTTAGCCGTGTGGCGTCCTGCCAGCGTGGCGGAGTGCCGTCTCCTCCATCTCTGATAACCACAGAATAAAACGATTAGACGACGGCCTCTGAAGGAGAAGAGATATCATTATTTCTGTGAAAGATCAGCCTCCTCCCTCCTCCTCCACCTCCCCCCAGCTCGCTCACGGTGTCATCCATCCTCATCCCTGCTCGCTCTCCCGCTGTCTAATCCCTCCCCCTCCTCCATCTTACCCCCAATCTCATCTCTTTTATCTCTCGACGCTCCTGCCATCGCTTCTGGTTCTCACGCTGCTGTGGTGTGTTTTCTTCTCAGATACATGTGAGTGGAGGGTGAGCCCGCTGCACGCGTCCACGTCCGTCTTTCACGCTGCACGGCAGAAGGTCAGAGGTCAACAAGGTGTGCTGATTCTGAACTTTAGACGCAGAAGAGAATGAACAAACAAGAAAAAGCATTGAGGGAATTATAACACCAGCACCAACAGGCGAGTGGTGAATAAAAGGGTGCATAAATGAAGATTTGCAGGCAGCGTTCAACAAAAGGGAAACAACCATCAGTTTAAAAGAAAAGACTAAAAGCTCCATTATGTTTGCACGCAACCGCGTCTCTGAAGTCATGTTCATAGTCGACTGATCTGCAGCCATTAATGTGTTTGGATAGGAACATTAATGCTGGCCGGATTATTTTTTATAAACATAACAAGAGAACGCTGTTAAGAAACGTCTCAATGTGCAAAATGTTCACTGACGACACATTTTCACTCATAGCAACTGAAGCATGACTCAGCTGGTTTGTCATATTGAGGACGAGTCGGCTTTTTTAACGTTTCACCCAAACCGCAGTCTGGAGGTTTACTGTGACTGAAACAATGAGTGTCTCTGGCTAATGAGCCTGTGTGTGTGTGTGTGTGTGTGTGTGTGTGTGTGTGTGTGTGTGTCCAAAGCCGGATTCATCGTCCTCCTCTTTGCCACAGAGGTGCAAACACATCTGCGTCTGACTCCTGTTGTAAATTTGTTGAGATTCGGGGTCAGATTACTGATTATATCAGAAAGCAAATGGACTCAGCTGCAGCTGAGCGGCTCACGCTGATCTGTGTCCCTGTGAGCTTATGTCCATTTGAATGTCCGTACGGTCGCAGTGGACGGACAGTTTCAGCCTGGACGTCTCACTCTGAGGGTTTGGACCCTGGAGATGTCTCAGCATGCATGGCAGCCATTTGTCTCACTGTACGTTGGTACCAGGGTTTAGATCCGTTTGTTTTTGTGTTCACAGTCCACAGAGGAGCTCGGTCAATAACTGATCAATAATCATTAGTTAGGGCGTTACTGCGAACCAGAGTTGTGTGTGTGTCACAGCCTGATGGATCTTCTTCCTCTGCTCCATAGAGCTCCATCGTTGCTCTGGCTGACACGTTCCTCCATCCAAAACTCAAATATTCAAAAAGTGAAGAAGCGCAAAATGTCCTTAAAGGTCCAGCGTGCAGGATTTAGTGCCATCTAGTGGTGAGATCGCAGATCACAACTAACTGAACATCTCTCACCTCATCCCAAAGTCAGTGTTTGGTTTGTCCGTTCTGGGCTACCGTAGAAACATGGTGGAGGACCTCTGCAGGTCACAAACATACAACGACTCTTATTTTCAGGTGATGAAATTCTGAATATATTATTTTCCCTTTCATTCTGCACACTGGACCTTTAAAAGCGGCGTGCTATTTATATGCCATCCCATGAGATCACACTGAACAAAAACAGACAATGAAAGACAAACAACATCCGTCACCCACTTCCTTCTATTGAGCGCGCTGGCTTACGCACCACTTACTTAGTCCACAGTGTCTTCCACACAATGCCGTGTCCACAGACGCTCCGGGGACAATATTTTAGGTCATTGAGCAGAACCATTTACACGCTGAGCTCCGCTTCCATCACGGCTTGTCTGGGACTTTGGAGGCAGACATAAAACCAAGCAGCCGGCCCTCCTATAGCACCTCCAGGACAAAAACACAATGCATTGATTTTGCTCATATACAAAACCCACCGTCCCACACACACACTGTGGCTGCTGCAGTGTGCGATGAGACGCCCTGAGGTGCTGAAGATTTGCTAAAGTGGAGGTCCTCTATAGCTGCTCTATTGTTAAGATTCCCTAACAAGCCACGTTTGACTCGGCCGGCCTGCAGCAGTCTGATAACACGCAGCAGAAGAGCCTCGGCCAATATTTGTTTGCCTCAGACAAACAGAAGCTCCCTGATCTACACACTGCATTGGCTCGCATATAGCAGATAATCAATTATTAATTGCTTGCTTTTAATTTTATTTGCCTTCTCTCGTCAGTTTCATTAACAGGACTCGGGAACATAACCAGGATTTATTTGAAGTCGTTACCCGTCGACGGCGCGTTCAATCGCAGGCATCAGAAAGTGAAACAGCAGCTCTGTGACGCAGGACTATTACTGTAAATCACACAGCAATTACAAGCGAAGACAATCAGGCTCAATATACATAATGTCTGCTCGGTGTGGATGAAGCAGCGAGAGTGTGTGGCAGCAGAGATGTAATCACACAGGAAGGTCTCCTACTGATGTGGCATACCTAATGTGCAGCTGTTCTCCAGCTCCTAATGAGAGCTGACTGTTCGCTCATATCCACACACCGATCATGAGAGGAATACAGATCACGCTCACGTACGGCGTATCGGCTCGAAATGAAGACAACGCATCACCAGTATGTCAAATATGAATCCTGCTCATCAACCTGTGCACATATGCTATATGCTTCATGTATGTGCAGATACTGTTACATCACACATTTACAGAAACACGACGGGCAGACGTCGTACGTTTCTGGTCATTGCTGCTTTTAATATATGTTTATATACAACTCTGTCACCTATTTGTATGTATGTTCTAGTACAAAGTATGGGTAAATGTGTATTTTTAGTTCTTTGTCAGGTTTCTGTGCAGCATTAAGAGCAAAACTGGAGTGAAATTCTCTGTAAGTGTTCTCACACACAAATGGCTGTTTCCGCTTTTCTGCAGTATGTGTGCTAAGCTAAGCTAAGCTAAGCTAAGCTAAGGCAGACGTTGCCTTATATTTAATGTAGACATGAGACTCGATTCAGTCCACTCCTCTGACTCTCCACCACAAAGTGTATTTCCTAAAATATCAAAGTATTCCTTTAAAACTGAGCAACAATAAACTGCGTTACACTTCTACAGTGAGAAGCTAAGCTAACACTTAGCACACAAAATAAAAGAAACAAGGCTTTTATACACAAGAATACACTACAACAGTGCTGTTGCATTGTGGGTAGTGCAGGATCAAGTGTATCTCGCACATCTCGGCCTCTGCTGCTTCGATTTAGCATCATTTTTAAAATCTGTCTCTATTAACTCGACTTTTTGGAGGTGTGGTACTAAACTGGTGGAGCAGTCCTGTAAGAGGCCAAATAAAGACATAATGGGTTCATAATGTCACAACTGGAGACTTAAAAATAATTAACTTTAGCTATAATAATGTCCCTCTGGCTCGTTTCACATCAGCTCCACCAAAGACATGTGAGGTCAAAGGAGCAGGAAAATAACCTTTAACTAAGAGCTGCTGTGACGAGTCATATTCTGAGAAGTTTTAAAAGGTGACAGGAAGCTACAGATTAATTATGTCGGCCGTTTCGGCTCAGCAGAAAGACGAGAAGCTGGCCCAGAAGAAATGTTCCTGCAGAGAGAGTTCAGCACATGTTCAGTGTTGAACAGTCAAAGGTCTGAAATTCCTCCTGTGAACGATGATCCTGACTAACTTCACCTGAGCTTGAATCAAAGACGCACTTCGGATCAATCCTTGAATCCCTGAGCGACGTTCTGGACCGCAGACGTCTCGTCAAAGTCACATATTCAAATTAGATCCTCCAGAGATCTGCGACTCAACGGCGCCACTTACGATAATTAGGTCGAGACTCGAGCATCGAGCCAATCAGCGAACACTAATGTATGACACACTTCATGGCACTGAGGTGCTGAAGTGGGCCACGAGTTTGTTCCGACACACTTTAACAGCGAGTAGAGTCCAGAGCACAAGTTAAAGTGGGATAATCCAAAATTCCTCTCCGGCATTTGGAGGGAAAATGTTTAATATAACAGCTGTTTAGGAGGAGATTATCTGAGGCTAAAATAAGGTTTCATGAAGGCCATCAGGAGGTAGAACTGCGACAGCAAAGACAAACAGTGTGAATGTGTGAGAGACAGATTAATAATTCACTAAACCATCCGCTAATCCAGCACGCTAACGTCACCTGAGTCTGCTGAACTGTCGAGGTGGAGTTACAGTATGAGGGATCAAAAGAGTTTAATGTCTTTTTCAGGCTTTCTAAAGCCAAAAATATCTGAACAAAAGTGTAAGGAATCAAGAGGTTGTTTGCAGCTGACGTCACGTCGCTGCTTTGTGGTGCCGTGAGCTGCAGATGGAGGGCAGGAGGTGAATTTCTGCACAGGAAGCACTGTAACACTCAAAATGCAGATGTTTTACATCGTTTACGGTTGCTCAGATCACGAGCAGCTTCTAATGAGTATCTAAGGTTGTGGAAAATGCAGGAAAATGACTGAAAAACATTAAAATGTCTTGTTAACTGTCTGCGGTCAGGAAGAACCAGCTTGGCTAACGGTGGAAGTGGTGTAACGTTAGCTACTGTTTTAAATCTATGATGATAGATTTAAAGTAACAGCTACGAGCAACATGACTAACACTTGTTAAATCAGCGTTAACGGTTTCACATGAGACAGATAAACATAAATAACGTACTCTGTCTTATTTTACAATGATTCACATCTTTAGGCGTTTCACAGCACCTTAGCGAGTAGCTAACCTAGCAAACAGCCGTAACGTAAATGTCAACATTCATCAGCGCAGCGCTGAACGTTTGCTGCTCGGCTAATCCACAGGACAATAAAATCCATCAAATGAACACAAAAGAAAGATTCCTCTTTTCAACACAGTTTAAGAAGACGACGTTAATGTTAGCTTAATTAGCTAGTTAGCCAGTGTCAGCTGTCATTTAAGCCAGAAAAATCAATGGCTGCTGGTTAGAAATGAGAAGCTGCTTTTGTCTGTTTGTCTTAAAACGAAGACACACTGCTTTAAAGAGAACAAAGAATTATTCTAATTGTCATGATAAACTTCATTTGTGCTTTGCGGGAACAAAGCTGGGTCAGCTGTGATGCTGTGACTTCAACACGAGCTGCACCTTAAAAATGGTGGTTAGCTTCAGCCATCGAGGAGGAACCAATCAGCGGAACAGCGGCTGCAGGGGACGGACACGCTGCAGACTTTTGGGATTATTTCTTTCTACGACGTCTCTCGTGTCAGAAGGACCGAGAGGAGATGAGCAGAATGACACAGCTCTTCACTCCATCTTTGTGAAAGCTGCATTGATTTCTGAATGAGCGAATCAATCGTAACTTCCAGGTCCTGCAGGCTTGTTTTATTGTGCTATGATAAAGATTGCATTGATTAAACAATCACACGCACGGAGCTTAAGCTGCTCTGTGGGTGCTGCATAGACAGAGTTCAACAGTCAGAGTGAATCTCACCACATCTTCAGATAGTGTAAATCCATCCATGATATTAAGCCTATAATCCATCAGCCGGAGATATTCCCATAAACTAATTATCCTGGTCGCCATGACTCTTATCAGTAATGTCACCTTAAGATCTCATTAAGCAGAAGTTTAATGTGAAGGGAATTTAAAAACAGGTGACAGAACAGATTTCCTGCAGTATTGGGAACGATCGGAAAGATGGCGGCGCAGTGAAAGAGACCAGGAACAAGTCTCGCCTTCAGTTAGAGAACCGGCCTGGTGCTTTCCAACAACGACACGTTCCTTCAGAAACATGAACGCAGTATCTGTGCGGTGACTGTCTCCTTTCTAGAAAAGGTCGCTTTTGTTTCTCTTTAGTTCAGTTTTTCATTTCGTGAAAACTTTTCCAAACACTTTTCTGCATTTGTCGCTTCGCTTGTCGCCGTTTTTAGAAGAGAAGCACTGAGTTCAGACAGACGATGCTGCAGAACGTGTAGAATTACAGAACCTTAGAGTCCAGCAGGAAGTAGAACTACTTCAGTATTACTTGGCTTCGGCTGTACTGCAGATGTTTGATCTGGACCTACTCGCAGTAAATGTGACCTCTGGCTGAACTCTGGCTCGGCTCTCACAGAGCAGCAGATGGGACGAAGAACGTCGAAGACATATCCGGAGACCAGACGCTCCTGCAGACGTAAAAAGCTTTCTTTATGAAGCGCAGATGCCCCGTCAGGTCTGAACGACCCTGCGCCCGAGGCCGCCTTCTCGCCTCATGCTTCCCGTGCTTCACAACATTCAAATCATTGATTAGAGGATGTTTGAAGCTTCTGTAAGCTGAGCAGCCGTTTGGCCTGATTCTGAAAGTGGATCCAAACTGAGGAAAGTGACGACCTCTACGTGTCCTTGATTAAAGTATTTTACCCTCAAATCCATCAGCGACACACTGGACGGCCTGCAGGTGTGAATACCTGCGTGAATAAACTGCAGTGATGCTGCGTCAGCTGACTGATAATATGTGTAAAGAGCATAAATATATATTTCAGATAAAAGCTTAAAGTACCAGTAGTTTACCACAAGGTAAAAATACTCTACAAAGTCCTGTATTCAAAACTGTACTGCTGCAGAAGCACAGTAAAAGTACTTTGAGTGTCCAAATTAAAAGCAGGATGGATGGACATGCTGGTCGGTCTTCAACAAATCACTTCATTTTTTAATTATCATTTATTTCAACTGCAGAATCTGAAAGCTGTAAAATAAATTCAATGGGGTACAAAGAACAGGACTTTTATCAGAAATGTTGTGCAGCGGAGGAATAAAGTACAGACAGCAGTGAAACATGTTGATGCAGTACCTCTAAGTACGGTAGCTCTCTGCGGTTGGCAGTGTAGTACTAATACTTCACTCAAATAAAAGCACTGAAATATTAGCAGCAAAATGTACCAGGTACCAAAATAAAGGAACTACCTTTGGTAGTATAAAAACCTGTAACAGGTGAAAAACACGTTACCTGGTGATTAAAGTAATGAGAGAAATAAGAGAATAAATCCAGGAGGCCACGAAGTTCATCTCATTTTTTATTCATATACAAACGGTGATGATCTGAACATACAGCTGCTTCAATGCTTGTGGGTTGAAAACTGTATTTTCAGGTGGTTTCAGGTGAGTCAAAAGAACATCCTGGTTTCCTTCTGAAGAGTTTCACTGAGCCTGGACTGTCCTCAGTCTGTCTGTGATGAGGACACACAAAGAGGCCGAAGGTCAGAAGAGGACGGAGGGACGCAGCCGCAGACTCACGTCCAGGCCTGTTTCCATCAAACACCTCAGCATCACACCCACCAATCAGACGAGACAAAAAATACCACACAGATATTTCTGAACCCTGCTACACCTGCTGTCTGCAGGGAGGACGAGTCTTCACTCTGAGGGACGGACGTCGCTGCGTTACAACCCTCAGAAAGCAAACGAGCTAAAGAGGGTTTTTCTTTTTCTGAGAGCATTTCTATGAACGCTTCCCAGAGCAGAGAGCTAACATGCTAATTAGCACTGAACAAAGTGCAGCAGAGGCTGATGGGAATGTCTTCAGTTTTGCAGGTATTTGCTCATAAAGGATGAAAAGTTATCATTTATTTTTGAGGTATTTCATTCAAAACTACAAAAAACAGCTAACTGGGCTGATACACGTCACTGAGAGGAAGTTTCAGACTTCAGGACAGCGGGAGGTTTAAACGATGGATTTTAGGATCGTCTCAGAAGCTTTTGGGGAACGAGCCTCTGATGTAGAAACAATCTGACGTGAGAAACTAAATGAAAGACACGAGCGTCTCTGAGAACTCACCTCACCTGGTTCAGTCGATCTCCTTTTTCAGGTACCTCTTCATGACGGAGGCCACGTCTCCCCCCTCGCTGCCCTCCGCCTCCAGTCTCTCCCCCTGCGGCCTCTCAAACCTGCGCCTCGGCCCCCCGCCCTGGGAACTTGCTCCTGATCCTGAGCTGGAGGACTCCGTGTCCGAGCTCTTCCTGCTGCGGGTGGAAGGAGGCAGCTCTCCGAAGTGGACGCTCAGCGCCCTGCGGCCTCCTCTGACCGAGCCGGCCAGGCTGCTGGTGGACTGAGCTCTGCGGATGGCGGGCAGGATGTCAGAGGCTGCGTCGGTGTCTCCGGTCAGGCGGCGGTTTTGGAAGACCATGGGTTCTGAACCCAGAGGAGCTTCACCTCCTTCCTCTGCAACAAGATTATCCAGCATGCACCTCCTCAGAGGCTGAGGGGAGCGCTGGATGGGAGTCGTCACGGAGCGGAGGGGGTGCTCCGGGCCCTCTTCTGGGATGGACAGGGAGGGAGGGTGATGGCGAGCGGCGAGGGAGGACGCCAAGGACGAGAGGCGTGGCAGCGAGGGAAGCGCAGAGAGGGAGTCACTGGAGCTGAAGCGGGAGAGTCTGGCTCCCGCTGGAGAGGCGGCGGCAGACGTCTGAGCGTCGCCGATGGAGCGAGCGCTGGCAGCGCGAGGCAGCAGCGGAGAGGACGGCTTGAGGATGCTGGGGCCGGGCCGCGGCTCCTGGAGGTCCTCGGGGCCCAGAGAGAGGGCGGAGGCTCTGCGTCTGAGAGTGGAAGCTGCGGTGGTCTGATAAACGGGGAGGGAGACGGCGCTGCCGGCTCCATCTCCCGCATCGCCGCCAGCTCTGCGTTTCCGGAGTCCGTCCAGCAGCTCAGAGAGGGCCGAGGAGGACGGAGCGCGGCCGAGACCTCTGGGACCGCCGGCCTCAGAGCTCTCATCCTCCACGCAAGACCTGGACGGAGACAGAGACGGTTCATCCGTCACACGATTGTTTTCACTATCGATCAATCTGCTGCTTATTTTCTGGATAAATCAATCAAATCGTTCAGTCTATGAAGTGTTTCAAACTGAGGACAAATGGCTGATTTCACTTGTTTTCTATCGTCTCAGTTATCAGACTTACCGGAAGCTGTATGTGCTCATGGTGTCAGCGACAGACTGCCGCCCCCCTTGGCTGCTGCCATAGGGAGAGCCACCGCCCCGGGACCCCCCTCGCGGCACCCCCAACCAATGATGAATCCCCTCTCCGACATCCTCTGTGCCGACGGAGCCGGCGCTGGACACCGAGTCACTGCAGGACGAAGACACACGGTATCACCACGTTAACGACAGAACGGAGACGTCAGCACGCCGTCACATCAGCGGAGGCATGACGAGCAGCGGGATTCAAAGAGCTTGAATCGTCCGTTTTCATCCCCGTGCGTAAGTTTCCACCAAACAAATGCAAGTTAGAAGAGTTTTATGCATGTAGACGGAAGAGAAGCAGAATCTAAAATAAATTCACTTCTCAGCCGTGAACAACCTTAACGAAGCCGACTGGAAAACATGCGTGTGCTGTAACACACAGCAGCTGCTCGGCCAAGTTTGAGGAGTCACTCTTTATGTGTCGTATTAGCATGAAGCAGCAGTTTGTGTGTAGTTAGCGACACGCCGCGGGTTAGCTTGCTGTCGGTGGAATGTCCTCTGTGTGGTCTTCTGATTGGACGTTATCATGGGGTCATGTGGTGCAGCGGTGGCTCATGGTCCGTTAGTAGCCGTGCACGTTCTCACTCGAGTCGCCTTAAAGGATAATTCTCCTTCTCTGGTCTTACTTTAGTCGTTTTGGCCGTCACTCCTTCATCAACAATAAAACCACGTTTATCATTAAGATCCATGAACTCAACGGCGTCACTGAGAAGTAAGAACGCACTGATTTGGATCAGTTCCAGCATCGATGCTGAGCTTATTAAACCAATCAGGCGTCTGTGAATACACACACACACACACACACACACACACACACACACACACACACACACACACACACACACACACACACACACACACACACACACACACACACACACACACACACACACACACACACACACACACGCTGCATTTGTGTGCATTTATTCTCCAGAGACAAACAAAGAACAGCAGCAGTCGGTTTGCTGAAGGCAACACGGCTCACGATCGTCAGGGTCACAGCACATTTCAGTGACGCTGAGCGCTGAGCACGAAGCAGTCTGCTCCAAACCGTCAGTCACAAGCTCTGAATTCTGTTTTAAAAAACTGTTTTACAGTTTGTTCACTTTTTATTTTTCCCTCGCTGCTGAAAGTCACTTTCTAACAGACAGTCGACCGCTACCTGAGGTACCTGCTCACCAGGTGTGTCCCCGGTCACATTTCAACTAATTTAAAAAAAAATACAAATTGTGATTTAATTTAAAAAAAATGTATATTCACATAAAGACAGATACGACACCTGAACGCCACGAGATGTCGAAAAATAAAGGTCCAAACATCGAGTGAATAAACCGTCCTCCACCTGTCTGACAGTCTGACTGCCGGCTCACCTGTGTGATGGTCTGACTGCTGGCTCACCTGTCTGACTGCTGGCTCACCTGTCTGCTCACCTGTCTGCTCACCTGTCTGACTTCTCAGACTGATCAGAGACAGAAATGACGGCCAAAACTAACAGTTGTCCTTTAACAGACTCGTGTTGAAGTAAACATGAAGCAACAAGTCAAATGCTGAAACTTCAAGGCCTGATGCAACGTTCAGGTCACACACACGCACTCTCACTCTCTCACACACATACATACACACACACACACACGCACGCACGCACGCTCGCACTCTCTCTCACACACACACACACACACTCACACACACACACACACACACACACACACACACACACATACACAGGTGAGGCTCTTACAGGTCTCTCTTTCGAGTCAGGGACTCCACAGCGGTCTGAACGCTGAGTGAAGGGCAGAGCGGTGACAGGTGAGTTCACACAAACAGACTCATCATTTCATCACAGGTGAGGTTTCTTGTGATGTCGTTACCTTTCTGTGTCGCTCTCATCGCTCGACTCCACTTCCTCCAGGGCGGCCTGCAGATCCACGATGCGGCGGATGGACGTCTCCAGGTCGGCCTGTAACGCCTGCCTGACGGCGCTGAGCTCCTCCACCTGCATTTCCTGCAAACACACACCAGGTTGAAGGTTCGTAGAGCAGCCCACCTTCAGCGGGCCGGCCGTGCGGCGCCGTCCCCCTGCAGCCCGTTAACACCCCGAAACCCAATCTGCCACAGCAATTACCTTCACTGTGGCCCAGATTACCTCATCAGTCAAACAGTGAATGTCCACTGGCATGTCCTCTCACACAGTCCTACGACCTACAAGCCTGCAGCGCTGATGCTCGTACCAGCCTGCCCGGCTCGTCCAGAAAGAAAACGATCTCACACACACGCATGCACACACACACACACGCCGACACTGAGAGAGTGATTTATTAATTCATCTCGTCTGTTTTTGTTCTGTCTCTGCAGCATCCTGTCACACATACCTGCACACACGCACACACACCCTGGAGACTTACACTAACCACAAACATAACCTCCACTTAACGAACTCTAACCTTCATCCAAGTCTTCATCCTGAAATTTAACAAACATTATGGAGACGAGTCCCCACAGGGGGACCAATGAGACTATAAACAGGTTTATGTCCCCACAACGTGAGGAATATAAGTACACACACACACACACACACACACACACACACACACACACACACACACACACACACACACACACACACACACACACACACACACACACACACACACACACACACACACACACACACACACACACACACACAAAGCTTCTAGGCTTTCAAAGTTATTGGCTTTGTTGGCTTTGAGGAGACGGGTGTGGGTGCAGTGGTTGTCATAGAGACACATAACCATGTATGAGAGAGAGTGTGTGTGTGTGTGTGTGTGTGTGTGTGTGTGTGTGTGTGTGTGTGTGTGTGTGTGTGTGTGTGCGCCCATAACCTTGAAGAGACAATGAGGATTAATCACAGTCAGAGAGAGAAAGCAGGATGAGGGAGAGATGACGTTAAGAACAGAGGAGGAGGAGGAGGAGGAGGAGGAAGAAGAGGAGGAGAGGAGGAGGAGGAGGAAGAGGAGGAGAGGAGTGTAGGAGCATGTGTGTGTGTTGTTGTGTGTATGAATATGTCTATTCATGAGGGCTGCATCTGTGTGTGTTTCCATAGTTGGTTGGTAGGTTGTTAAAGGGCATCCTTGTTTATGCGTATGTGTGTGTATGTGTGTGTGTGTGTGTGTGTGTGTGTGTGTGTGTGCGTTCGTGTGTGTGCACGGCTTTCTTTGTGCTAATAACTGAATAATTACTGGAGCTTTTTCTTGTTTTCTCGGCTCAGAGGTCACACAGAAACCTGCCGTGATCGAGCCCCAGTCTGAGCCGATAATCAGATCAATGCGTTTGATTGATTGTGTCTTCATCATACTTCTGTTTTTATTCGTAGCTAGGCAACCTCCTCCTCCTCGTCGTGCACTCCTGCAGCCTGCAGAGCTACAGCATCCTCACCAACAACAACAAGAAAGCTCAAAACAGGAAAATGATAATAAAATAACAAGACCGTGACGCAGACATTGAACTGTGTCATTTATACAAACTATAACCAACACCTGAACTGAAAGTACTGCTATATTTCCAAACACCTCAGATTGATTAGAGGAAACGATTGATTGACAGGTGTGTGTCAGCTCGTCTGCTCAAGGTCGAGCAGCTGAAGCAGCTTTGTAACCAAATCCTGAAAACATCCCATTTGGTGAAATCTGATTATTAAAACAAGCTTTGAAACGCCATCACTCATGGAGATGTAATTATCACAGCGTGTGTGCGTGTGTGCGTGTGTGCGCGTGTGTGCGTGTGTGTGCGTGTGTGTGTGTGTGTGCGCGTGTGTGCGTGTGTGTGTGCAGGAGCCCTCCCTCCCGCTGTCAGTGCTGCAGTGATCAAACTTGTGCAGTAATGAAAGAGATGTTTTCTAATGTTCAGATAATACAGCAGCTGTTGTTTTTGTTAATGGGAGCAGAGCAGAAGCCACTGTTCTGGAGGGGGGGGGGCGCCCAATCACAGCCCGGAAGTAGCATTTAAAGCACCGGCCTCGTTTAAAGTGCTGCCTCACAGCTCAAATGTGAGTAACACCCTGCTGGGGTTTATATTTAGCTGCCTCAGTGATGCCCAGGTAGAGCAGCGCTCACCTGTCTGCAGGTGGCCAAACACAGACGAGGAACGCCTCTGGTCGTCTGGTCGTTTCTCCACAAACAGTTCGCATGTGTCTCTGCAGTGGAACAGAAAGGTTTTCATCTGCTGCTGCTTTGTCTCCTTTTACTTACTGCTGCTGCTGCTAATATGAAGTGATTCCAGGTGTCACGGTCTCTGGCTGCACCCACACCCACAGGTGGAGGACATCACTGGTGGACCCCTCAGAACAAAGCTGTGCTCTCCTGGATTTGGCTCCCTCTCCCCCTCCCTCCCCCTCCCCCTCCCCCTCCCATGCCGGTTTGCTGGTCTTACCGTGTCTAATGAGTGACTTCACGGTTTGGTAACGTACATATTTGGAACACACCCCTCGGCCGTGTTTCGGGGCTGCTGAGTCTTCAGGTCGTCATGTGAGCTCCTTTAGTTTCTCAGTTCTGAGCTGCAGATGAACCTCGAGTTAACGGCAGTTCGTCGGCTTTGTTGACTTTTTGTTTTACAGAAAAATGTTTCTTCTAAAGCTACGTAAAACCATAAAAACCCTCTGGACTATCTGAACGAAGCTGGACGCCGAGCGGTCAGACCTGCGTCTGTCAGCTGATGTTGGACGGCATGTGTGGATTTGTGTGTGTGGACACCGCTGACAGTAATGAAGGAATGTGGTCATGTGGCAACACGGCCAGCAGGACTGTTGTGCAGTGCATGCAGCAGTGGTTTGGGTGGGGTGGGACGGAGTGGGGGGGTTACCAGCTCCATGCGTCTCCGGCTGCTGTCCTGCTCCCTCTGCGTCAGCTCCTCCATCTCCAGCCTCACGTCCTGCAGACGCTGCTGGTAGTAGCGGGCGTTCTCTCTCTCCCGGGCTTCGGCCTCGGCGCTCTGCTCCAGCTCCTCTCCCAGACGGACCACGCTGTCCCTTAAACGCAGCACCAGCACCTGCGCGTCACACAGGTGGGACAAAGCTCAAACAAAGACCTGCAGGGAAACAAACCTGAGCTGTTCAAAGCTGCAGTGACGACGTGGCCGCACCTCAAACCTCTTCACTTGCCCTTTCTGAAACTCCAGTTTATTTTCCAGGTCACACACGCGTGCCTCCTGTTTACTGACGATGCTACGCCCCACAGTGGACGACTCCAGGAACTGCACCCTGGACGCACACTGCTGGAGCTGCACGAGGAGGAGGAGGAGGAAAACATCGAAGAGCCAAAATAAAGCACCAGTGAAAGTGAAAGAGCTCCATCTGAAGCTGCACTGACGTTAAATGATCCAGAACATGTGGCTCATAAACCCTGCGTTCTGATTGGCTAACACAGCTTACCTCTTCCTGGAGGGAGCGTCTCTGCTTGTTCACCTCCTCCAGTTCAGCTTGAAGCTCTCTGATCTGAGAAATATCACTGGAGGACTGAACCGGACAAAGAGACACATTTAATTTCAGGACTGAAAGAGCTCAAAGAGACGCTGTGAGTCCAAACGGCACCTGAGCGATGAGCGCTTTGTGCTTCTTCATCAGCTCATTGAGGTCCTCCTGGTCCTCCTCCAGCCTCTTCAGCAGGTCCACCTTCTCATGCTGCAGCAGAGCAAACTGCTCGTCCACCTGGAGGTTAGAAGACAGACAGGTGAGCTGGATATTGTGTGTCCGCTCATTCACTCCAGTGTGTCCTCTGACGTGACGCCGGCATGCGCCACTCAAACACTCACCACACTCTTCAGTCTGCAGATGTTTTCCAGCTCAATCTGAGTGTTCTCCAGCTCCTGAGAGAGAGTCGCCTGAGTGCTCTCAGCCTCCAGCCGCCTCGCCTCGCTCTCCTCCAGCTGATGGGCCGCACAGACACACAGACACACACAGACACACACACACACACACACACACACACACACACACACACACACACACACACACACACACACACACACACACACACACACACACACACAGAGGGCATGAATGCGTCTCAAACCGAGCAGCAGGTGACAGCGTGGAGGCTCAGGTGAATGCACAGGTGAGCGTACCTGGCAGTGCAGGTGCTCTATCTGCTCCCGGCTGCCGTTGGACAGGTTCTGCCCCGGGTTGTCCACAGTGGACAGAAGCAGCTGGGCGTCGGCCAGCAGGGCGTGAGTCCTCTTCAGGTCCCTCCTCAGCTTCTTCTCCACATCGAAGTCTCTGTGCCCCACCTGCGAGACGGGACGCCTCATAGATCAGCCCCTCCCTTAACCATCACATCTGCAGAACAAACTCATCGTCCTCACTCTAAACCTTTGGAAAGACTTGGCTCCAGACCAGGTCCTGGCCACTCATCAGAGTCCAATTACAACCTCACAGTGACAGAGACAGAGTGCGAGATTAGCTGCCGCCTTCTCGCTGCATATGCTTGTTTTGTGGAGCCTCTAATGAAGCGATGACACATTCATTAGCTGGAGAACATTAACCCACGATAATAATGATGTACGACGAGAGAGCGGCGGCTGGACGCTCGCTCAGCTGCTGCAGGAGCAAACATCACGAAGCATCAGACATAACGATGGAGAGGATGTGACACACAGGAGACTGATGCTGCATGAGCATTCAGAGTGTGAGTGTGTGAGTGTGTGTGTGTGTGTGTGTGTGTGTGTGTGTGTGTGTGTGTGTGTGTGTGTGTGTACCTGGTCACACAGAGTTGCTATGAGTCCCTCCAAGTCATGTTTCTCATGAATCACCATCTGTTTCTCCTCGTACTCCTGCTCCAACTGCATCTCCAACTGCCTCAGCTACACATCCACGCAGGAGAGAAACAAAGTATGATGAACGGCCGCTCTCAGTGAGCTTTTATTGCCTTTGACGGGAAATTTCCCTGCAGCAGGATGCACAACGATAAGCATAAAAACATCATCATCATCTGTGGAGGAGCATAAAGACGTAAACAGAGCCGAGTAACAGATCTGCTGCTGAATAAATCAACCAGAGTTTGTTGCCAGAGGGAACAAACTTCACGTCTTCATCGAGGAGGAAAGGACCGAGTACATTTCACTCAACTAGTGGACTGAAGTACTTGTACTGAGTATTTCTGTCACTTTATACTTCAGCTCCGCAACATTTCATAGACTAATACTGTTAATTAAAAGTTTGCAGATTCAGAATAACTTAACAAAATCAACAAATAAATGTATAAAAAATTTAAAAAAGAGCTCCACCTTCAGCTGCTGCAGCGTCACCGTGATGAACGTCAGTTATCGTAATCCAGTGATATAATATACATTATTCTGCATCATAAGTACTTCAGATATATTCTTATGCTTTTGATAGTTTTTAAGAGTATTTTTACACTGCAGTACTACTACTTATACATAAAGTATCCGAGTACTTCTTCCATCCCTGTCAGTGTGCAGTGTGGTGCAGTGCAGTGCATGCAGCAGTGGTTTGGGTGGGGGTGGGATGGAGTGGGGTGGTTACCAGCTCCATGCGTCTCCGGCTGCTGTCCTTACAGCCTCATGAATGAAACGACCTGAACTCTCGAGGGATTAACGCCTTGACGCGGTCATGTGACCTGCACGTTTAGCTAAGCTAGCTCCACACCGCTGAGCTAATCTGCGAGCATGTTTCGTGCTGGCTGTGCGAGCGGTCGTTACGTCACTGACTTGTTGTTGACAATGTATTTTTGTGAGTTTTTACTGAACAGCAGTGACCGTGGACGCGCTTCAGCAGGAGCTGATTGACTGAAAACAGCGTTGGCGTTTCTGCTCCAGTGGCATCGAGCTGCGTCTTCTGTCTTATCAGATATTTCAGAAATGTCTCCGCTGCAGACACACACATTAAAAGTTTCTGAAAGTTATTCTGGAGGACCGTCTTTGTTTCTGGTTTCTCAGTGAGGACGTTCTGCTGTCAGACCAACACTGAGCTGGAGAGTAAAGGACGCAGCAGGTTGATTAAAAGTTTCCTCCGTTTTCTTCTTTGCTGTCGGAGTTTAAGGACGTCTCTGCAGCCCTGAAAACTCTGTAAGCACTTCCACTGCGGCTGCTGCTCGAGCCGCGCTGACGGCTTCACAGAGCATTTCATAAGCAGCCTCCACCCCTGCATCCACCTGTGGGCTCTGAGGCTGCGGCGTGGAGGAGCCGAGGTCAGTACCTGGATGCAAACAGCGTGAGCTCAGTCACTGATCCGACTGTGCCATGACGAGGAAACCTGCACCCAAGTCGAGTTTATGTTGATGTAACTGTTGCCTGGTTGCATAACATCATGAAACAAAAAAAAAGTGGATCATTGAGTGAAAAGAATTGTTTGGCTCCTTTCAGCAGAGGAAGGACGCTGAAAAAAGGCCATCTGCACACACACACGACTCCATGCTGTTCTCTTACACAACGAGAAGCTCAGACTGAGTTTTCATGATTTTCTGAGGATTTCTTTCAACAGAGTTCGACGAGTTCAGTCTGGCGTCCTTGGAGGTTTGAACCTGAGAGTCGGAGCTGCTGCACGGCGCTCGGCTGCATGATTAAACTGGTCTGGCTGCTTTTTGTAATAACGTTTAAAGGAGGTCTGCGATCCAGGTGAACCTCTGACTGTCAAAGCTCAGCTGACTAAAGACCTTTGACCTTTGTCCAACTGAGACATCTAACCAAGATCAGGTCACTGCTTAGCTGATTCTGAGCTCTGACAGGAGCATCGTCACACCGTCCAGGCCTTCCCGGTTCACCTGTCGCTTCCAAAAACGGACTTTACAGCTCGTTTAAAGGCCTGAACGATCCGAGTCCTGTCTGAACCTGAGACCTGCTGACTGAACCTTTAACCTCTAAAAGTTGTGGACATGACGTATGAAGCAGCATCATGTTGAAGTATACTTAATGTGGACTAGGAGTACCTCCACACTGCACTTCAGCTGAGTACATGTACTCGTTCCTTCCCCTCAGCTGACGTGAAGCTCGCGCCGTGATGACGGTCTGATGCAGACCTTGGATCAGGACTGCGGTGACCTCAGCACGGCCTTCAGGTGTGCTGACCTACCCGTCTCTGAGAGGACTTGTGCACGTCCTCCAGCTCCTCTTCTTTATCCTCCAGCTCTTTCTGGTGGATCTGCTTCATCCTCTCCATCTCCATCTCAAAGCGCATGTGGATCTAAGAGGAGAGAGAAAGAGAGGAGGTGAGGTGGACGGCGGCCGCTGAACTCCGTCTTCCATGTGTCTGCTGAACGCACCTGCTGCTGCTGCTGGATTTTGGCAGCCAGCGTGCTGATTTCCTGCGCTCTCTCGCCGGCCTGACTCTCCAGGAGACGAAGCTGCTTCTTGAGGTCGGGCAGCGAGTCGGAGGCGAGATCGACCGGCAGGCTGAGGTCACGGATCTGAGCGCACAGCTCCTCCTTCTGCCTCTGCAGACGGTCCACCTCCGCCTGGCTCTCCTGCACACACCCACACAAACACAAACACCGTATCAAAACGCTTCGCTCAGCCGTCGGCTCAGAGGTGCCATGTTTGTCCTCTGGTTCGCGCCGCGCTGCTGGAGCCGGTCCAGGTTAAACAGCTTAATCCTGCTCCAGGATACTTTGGCAGGTTTGACCAGGCGGGAGACGAAACACGTCTGAGCAGAGACGTGAAGACAAAGACAAACTCAGAGTTTCTGAGAGAGAAGACGGGAACAGTTTGTCTTCACTGAAACCTGAAAGTCGAATCATACGAACCACATCTGACCTCTAATGAGCAGCTAGTACAATTAAATCAGCTTCACAGAAAAATCCAGAGCTTGACTGTAAGGACATTTACCCAAGTGTGGTATTTAGGTACAGGTTGGAAGTACTTGTACTATACTTCATTATGATCTATAGGCTCCTACATTTTGGAGGTAAATATCAGTATTTAGCTTTTTTTATTTCACTTGAATTTACTTTACAGACTCCAGTTATTAATGCAAAATATAATCAATATTTTTATGTACTGATGCATTAAACTGCTCAGCGGCATGTGAAGTAATTATTCTTAGATTTCAGTTTTTCTCTGTTCGTGCTTTGATTCGTTTCATCTTTATGTTTATCATCAGGCCTGAATCTGACACGACGATGCATTCAGTTTTATCACTGCAGGTCTTTTACGTCTCGTTTTAAG
The DNA here is from genome assembly GCF_039877785.1 of Chaetodon trifascialis. Classification (NCBI taxonomy): domain Eukaryota; kingdom Metazoa; phylum Chordata; class Actinopteri; order Chaetodontiformes; family Chaetodontidae; genus Chaetodon; species Chaetodon trifascialis. Next base: position 1,320,677 of record NC_092075.1, on the reverse strand, counting down.
GCTCAGAGACGAGAAGCTGGATGACTGTCTCCCGCAGAGACGTCTGCTGAAAGGTTTCAGTCTGTTTCACTTCATCACAAAGCTTTCAGTGACCGCCAACGTTCACCGTCCGTCACGTCAGACGTGCGTCTCTGACTGCAGTTTGCAGCATTTCAGCGTCATGAATCAGATGTGACAGCTGTAATTTCCACATTAGATTATTTGTTCTTTTTCAGGTTAACGTGACGAATGATGGTCGCGATTTCATCATCAGCGTTTGTGTAAAACTGCTGACTTTAATGTTTCCTCCAACGAAAGGCAAAGAGAGCTGAGATCACACTCAAACACGCTCTAACCAGTGGAGACTAGTACTTTTACTTTAAGTACTGTGCTTAAGTACTGATTCTCCTCTTCTTCAGCTCAGTAAACTCTTAAAAAAGCCTCTTGGATCAGCTGAAAGAGCTTCGTCACAAAGCTGAAAACAGCCTGTTTCTCTGAGCTCGTCACACTGTTTGGAGATACGTGGTTCTCACAGGACGCCGCGCTGCAAACCTGTGATGATCTTCTAGAATCTGAAGCATTGATGAAGATTAAAGCAGCAACAGGAGATAAAGGAGTTCAATGAGCTCCAGCTGGAACATCAGGAACACATGAATGAACACATGAATGAACACATGAACGCAGCAGGAACATGAATCCACAGACAGCAGAGAGAAACACACTGACAGGGACACTTTACTCACACACGAGTACTTTTACTGCGATGGAATATTTTCACAGTGTGATACTAGTACCTGAACTGAAGGATCTGAATACTTGAACGTTAACAGTAATGAGCTGCAGGACTCCACAGTGTGAAGCTTCCTTCAGTCATGACTCATCAAAACAAACTGACAATCTGTGACATCAGAAGCTGAGTCATTGCTTTTGCAGTAACATGCAGTATAAAGTACACACGTGTACACACACACAGGTGAACACAAACACACCTGGAGGCTGCGGCGCAGGGTGTATATTTCAGTGCCTAGAGTCGCGTTTTCCTGTAAGGTTTTATCCTTCAGCTCTCTCTCAGCGTCGGCCTCCTCCAGAGCTCGAGTCAGCTCGCTGTCGAACCTGCGCGCACGCACGCACGCACACACACACACAAACGGTGAGGTATTAGTACTTTACTTGTGTATTTCCATCTTCTGCTTCGTCACACATCCACTGCACATCATCTGAGAGGAAAACATTCTTCGTACTGCAGATTCAGATTAATATTACAAACAAATAAGTTCTGATGTTTAATTACAGATTAAAACTTTGTTGATCCCTGCGGGGAAATCCAGACTAAACAATAAAGTAATTAAAACAGGCTGCACCTTAATCATAAAAAAATCTATTATTCTTAAACAAGCTGTTTTACATAATGATAGTTTTACTTTTAGTGCTTTAAGTACACTTTGATGACAGCCACTACATTAAAAAACAATGTGTCTAACACGATGGATGAATTCAGAAATCAAATGCAAATCCATGCATGTATTTAAATACAAATAAAATCAGCCATTCAAAACAAACTAAAAAATAAAGTAAATATTACGTCCTAAATGAACCGTTCATCCATCACAGACTCAAACCAGGACGACCTTCAGCCTGAGACACGATCTGAACTCCACAAACAGAAACTGAAGTCAAACCAACGACTGCAGGAACCTTTTCAAGAAATGCAGTAATTATACTTTCACTTGAGTACAGACTCACAGTACTCTGCCCAGTACTCTGAGGGGATCCAAGAGGACGATTTTACTGTGTGGGCTCGTTTCCTTCGTCAAAGGTCAATAACTCACACACACTCTCTCAAAAACACACACACACACACACCTCCTCTGTTTGCGCTCCAGCTCGTGCATGCGGCTCTGCAGGCTGTCTGTGAGGACCCGGGCGTCCTGGAGGTCAGAGGTCACGCGGCGGCAGTGTCGTTTCAGCTCTGTCGCGCTCCGCCTGGACTGCTCCAGCTGGGCCTGCAGAGTCGCCACCTACTCGCACGCACGCACGCACGCACGCACGCACGCACGCACGCACGCACGCACGCACGCACGCACGCACGCACGCACGCACACACACACACACACACACACACACACACACACACACACACACACACACACACACACACACACACACACACACACACACACACACACACACACACACACACACACACACACACACACACACACACACACACACTGTCATCACCTTCAGACATTTAATCGGCCATCAGCGCCGTGGCGCACGTCACGGCGTCCACCTCACCTTGGTATCGAGCTGCTGTCGGGTCTGTCTCTCGGCCTCCAGCTTCTCCTCCGTCTGCTTCAGTCGTCTGCGGACGAATTCGACCTCCGTCTGGCAGCACTCCAGCTGCATGGCCAGCTCGCCGTCTGTGGGGGAGAGACGGATGACGGACGGGGTCACTTCAAACCGGAGACGCTCCTCTGTCTGTCTTTTAGCTTTAAACCAGCTGCAGCGGTCCGGCTCAGAGGCCAAAGATCGCCCAGTTCTGACTGCAGCTAAAGTATTTCAGGGTTCAGGGATTGTTCTCCATCACTGGAGTCAGTCAAAGGCAGTTTCTGACGAATGGTTAAAATTAATGACATTTCCTTTTGAATCTTTAATCACGGGACTAATAATTACCAGAGGAGGTTTGATGAAGTCTGGTCTCATTTTTTAAAGTATATAAAGAAACATGAATATGAAAATACTCCTGTCTCTGTGTTTAATGACAGCCTGCTGTTTCACTTCTGCTGATGTTTAAAACCTGCATCAAACCACAATCAATCATCAATAATCAATCTGTTCACTGACAGCAGCTTCATGTGTTCATCTCCTTCATCCTTCATGTGCTCACAAAGTGGTGAACTCGCTCCATCCTCTATGAACAACCCAGTCACTGTCCTCTCACCTGTGACCAGTGAGCCTGTTTACCTGTGGAATGATCCAAACAGGTGTTTTTGTCAAATCGATGAAGCTGATGAGGAAGAACACTGAAGCTGTTCTCAGGTCAGTTTACGGATCATCAGGTGATCACTTCCTGTTTTACTGATGTTTAAAAAGCTTCCGAACTCTTTGCAGTCTCCTGCGTGAGGCCTGTGCGTCCCTTCAGACGAAGGACTTGTGTCTCACGCCTCCTGCTCGTTACCTGCTCCTGCTCCTCTCTGACTCTCAGCGCTCTGCACTTTCACTTTCTCCTCCTCCAGCTGCTTCTCCAGGGTTTCCATGGCGACTCTACACTGGTCTAGACGAGCCTGATGAAGGAACAGAACGTTTGACTGAAGAGGAGGAGGAGGAGGAAATCGTCTCAGGCACACAGAGTAATAGATTACTTGTTCTACCTGCAGGTCTCTGTTCTCCCTGCTGAGTCGGCGTCTCTCTGCCCTCTCCACGTCCAGAGCCTGACCCACCGCATCGCCACGAAAACGCTCATCACTTAGCTCAGAAGTCACAGCCGTAACCTGCACACACACACAGCAACATGAGCAGCGTGTGTGTGCGTGCATGTGCGTGTGTGTGTGTGTGTGCGCGCTGCAGCTCAGACCTTGGTCTCCAGGCTGTCGGTGGTCTGCCTCAGCTCGTTCCTCTCCTTCTCTGATTTCTCCAGGCGTCGCCTCAGAGCCGATATCTCGTCCTGACATGAGGAGAAAGAGCTTGTGTTTCATGACCTGAGTTCTGATCTGATCTGAGCGCCGTGACGACCACCTGCTGCTCAGAGGCTCGACCTGACTGAACTCTAACGATTGGACGAATCAGCTGCCTGTCCGTCTCATGTCTCTGTCTCATCGCTCAGGCTGCAGCTAAAACACTGAACTTTCACTGATCAAAAGAAAACAACACATGTTTGTTTTTTGTGTCTAAATATAGATCAGACACACTTTACCCACAATGCATCATGATTGCTGACACTTCATCAGTCTTGACCTTTATTTCTATTCCTGTTTTTACTGCTGTAGATGTTCCAGCTGGAGCTCATTGAACTCCTTTATCTCTTGTTGCTGCTTTAATCTTCATCAATGCTTCAGATTCTAGAAGATCATCACAGGTTTGCAGCGCGGCGTCCTGTGAGAACCACGTATCTCCAAACAGTGTGACGAGCTCAGAAAAACAGGCTGTTTTCAGCTTTTGTGACGATGCTTTTTCAGCTGATCCAAGAGGCTTTTTTAAGAGTTTACTGAGCTGAAGAAGACCAGAAGGAACTCTTCATCCTTCAGTTCAGCTCAAACATTCAACACATCTGGAGATAAGAGCTTTTCACTGGACAGGAAGGGGATGAACAACCCTAATCTGGAAAGTAACGAAAACTCACAAATGCAGTGGAGCGAAAAGTACAACATTTGCCTCTGAGATGTTGTGGAGTGGAAGTTTAAAGTGACATTGAGTGGAAATACTCAAGTAAAGTACAAGTACCTTATATTTGCAGGTAAGCACAGCACTTAAGTTAATGTACAGTAGAGCCTGAAGTCACAGCTCACAGAGCAGCTGCTTCCCTGTTTCCAGTCTTTATGCTAAGCTAAGCTAAGCGGTATCAACCCTCTCAGAGTGTGTGTGTGTGTGTGTGTGTGTGTGTGTGTGTGTGTGTGTGTGTGTGTGTGTGTGTGTGTGTGTGTGTGTGTGTGTGTGTGTGTGTGTGTGTGTGTGCGTGCACCTCTTTAGCTCGGAGTCTCTCGTTGTCCATGTTGACGTCCAGCAGAGGACGCACTCTGCAGAAAAGTTTCCACCAGCTCCACTTGGCCACGACCCACAGAGCCCGCAGGTTCCTCTGCAGACAGCTGAGCGCCATGTGCTGCACCTGCACACACACACACACACACACACACACACACACACACACACACACACACACACACACACACACACACACACACACACACACACACACACACACACACACACACACACACACACACACACACACTCCAAAATAAGTCCCCATTTGACTGAAGTGACAGAGAAGCTGGTACGACCTGCGTCTAACGGAGCGACGTGGACCTTGAGCTTGCGGTATTTCTGACGGGCCAGATGTCCCAAGCAGGCGGCCTGCAGGTGGACCAACCAGCCGGTGACCTGCTGGTCCCTCTGCTGCTCCAGGTAACGCAGCACGCCTCGCTTCATGAACACCTGAGGGGGAGAAGGCGCATGACGCATCACCTCAGCTGGATTCATGCTGTGCCGAGCTCACCCGTGTGCTCACCCTGCCGGCTCCCACGACGATGCTCCTCTTATCCAGATCCAAGTCCACCAGCAGCTCCTCCACCGCCTGAGACACAGAGACAAGAAACCCACTGATTCTGAGCTGCAGGTCAGAGTTTGTATGTATGTAGCTGCTGACACGAGACGAGACGAGCCGCCTGACCTTTCTCTCGTCGTGGCTGACAAACATCGAAGCGTAACGCTTCATAATTGGAGGAGATAACGCCTGGAAGTGACACCTGAAGTCGCTCAGAGTCATGTGTTCTGGGTAACCTGAGGGAGAGAGGCGGAGTTTAGAGCCATGTTTGTGCTAACCTGGAATTCAAGGTGTGAGAGAGAGAGAAGACTTTGCTCAGTGAGACGAAACTGAAACTGAAGCAAATTAAAAGTTTAAACTAATTAGAAGAAGATGGCAGAGAGGAGACGGAGGCGATGAAGAGCAACAAACAACAGTCAGAAGATGTTTGGCTTGTTAAACACAAACGACCAGAAGAACTTTAAAGAAACATCACAAACTTCTGTTCATTCAACTCTTCTGCTCTTTCCTGTTGGATTATGTGGGAAAGTTTTGTCAAACACACCTTCTGAACATTAAACTCCTGCATTCGTGAGGACTTCTGATTGATGTTTCCTTTATTTCCGAATGTTTCGCTCCAATAATAAAACTTTAAGAGTGAGCGGTTTGTGATGTGTTTGTGACTGGACTGCATCCAGCACTGCTCCCAGGTCAGCACCGCCGCTCCACCTTTAATCCTATAATCTATTGAATTCAGGCTGCGATCAGTGTGCTGCTGCTTCGCTCAGCAGCTCTGTGCCAGCCCACGTTAAAAAAGGCTCATTTCTTAAAGTGAAGTGGAGCTAAATGGAGAGACCTGCTCACTTTCAGGGGCTCCTGCAGGCTCTTTGTGCTTTATGCTCATTTTGGAAACTGCTTGTCAAGTCTTTAATTTATTTTGTACAATGTTGATTTAAAGGGTGAAATTTTGCTTTTATGGCCAGTTTCTAAACGATTTAGAACAAGCTAACGTAGCTGCATGCAGATACACGTTTTTACTAATATAATTACCAACAACTATAAACTCCTCCTGCAGCACACCTGGCAGATAAAGCCAGAAATACTGACAGAAAACACTCACTGATCAACTGCCAACTCCTATCATCCATAACCTAGCTTGAAAAGTGTAGAACAAGGGTCTCTGATTTGCATTTAAGCGCAGTAATGAGTAAGAGCAGTGACCTGTGCGGTGGAACTGCAGGGCCGACAGGATCTGTGTGGAGTGCAGCTGGACTCTGAGCGCCGGGACGTCGGTCTTTGAGCTGACGCACTGCAGGAACACCGGTCTGGCTCGACGAATCAGGTTGACCAGAGCATCCTGCAGGGCGGCGACAGAGAGGCTGAAAGCATCCAGTGACACTTCAGGTATACTCACCAGATACTGCGTGTACTGCGTGTACTGCTGCACTCACTGCCTGCAGTTTGACTGCGATGCACTGGGAGTGTCTGCGTATGGCCGCCATCCCTCCGCTGAACGTTTTCCTGATGGTGCCGTTCCTCTGCAGAGAGCGCTGGCTGCCGCCCTCCAGGCCCCCCAGACCTCGACACAGAGGGGGCAGAGAGATCCTGGGGGCGAACATGGCCTTCACCACGGCTCTGAGGAAAATGGAGAGACAAGCTGGCCGTCATGTACGACAGTGTGACACGTCGACCTGAACAAACTGCACATTACAGTCAGCGTTCAGCCTCCGGGGCCTTCACACACACTCACATGGTGGAGTTCTGGAGCAGAGAGACGGCGTTCAGGGCGGACAGGTTGTTCTGGATCAGACCGAACCACCCGGTCAGGTCGTAGCGGACCGGGTCCGAGCCCATCAGGTGGTTCACCTCACACTGCAGGGGCTGCTCGCACTGACGCACTGCAGGACAGACATGGACTGAGCACCCACCACTGACCTGACCTGACCTGAACTCTGTGTGTGTGTGTGTGTGTGTGTGTGTGTGTGCAGCTGAGGGCTTTTACCTGTGCTGCTGTAATACTGGCTCACTCTCTCCAGGGCTCTGTTCTCACTGGAGTCTGGTGTCACCATCTCCTCATCCAGAACCCACAGCAGACCTCTGGGGTCTCCATCTGCCGCCCGGACCTTAGAGAGAGAGAGAGAGAGAGAGAGAGAGAGAGAGAGAGAGAGAGAGAGAGAGAGAGAGAGAGAGAGAGAGACAGAGAGACACAGACACACACACACACACACACACACACACACACACACACGATGTTAAAGGCAGATGGTGGATGGAGTGAAAAGAAGAAATGAACATTTTCACCACGTTTACCTTCTGAGGAGGACACTGCAGGTAAAGCAGGGTGCATACATATAATTATATTCACATCTTTACATCTAGATATTATTTTAGGATAATAGTTACTGTAGATAAACATGTAGATGTTTAGAGACATTTTTAACTCATGGATGGGGGACTCCAGCAAAAAACTGGAAGCAGCAGAAGCCGAAACATCCTGACATGTCAGTCATAATACAGACCAAGCTCAAAAACACTGGATCCTATTAAAAAGCATCTGAAACCTGATCCTAAATAAGCAGCCATCAGACCGTCCCTGCCCGCTGGACTCCACAAACCTCCACCCTGTAAGTCAGACCTCCATCAGACCGGACTCCTGCAGAGCCACAGAAGAGGTCGTGATGACGAGTTCACTGACCTTCGTGTATAAAATGAGGGCGGTGGCCCTTTAAGAAACAGGAGGATGGTGAAGCTGCACAGTCATCTCCTTCCCTGCTTTATGTGCACTGTGATTATTCTGAGTTATTATGGGGTGTGAACCTGTGGAGGCGGCTGGTCGATGGCTGACACCACCTCCGCTGGGCTGTTCTCTGGATTCTCCAGCTCCACGGGGATCTTCTCCTGCAGCACACGAGCAGAGCCGGTTACTCATAATATCACATTATTATGACGTGTAATATTATTAAACACTGAAAACTGGACAAACACAAGCAGATAAAGGACAGGATGAAGGTTTTTCACCCACAACTGCAGCATTTTATATAGTGGACAGTAAGAATGCATCCAAGGTTAAATCACAATAAGCTCAAATGACTGAAAACAACACAATGAAGCCTGAAGCCCATCAGGAGAGAGAACGCAAAGCTCTCTTCAACAGACAAAGCACTCCGAGAACTTTCTTCAAGGCCAGTTTGAGTATCTGAGTTCATTTTATTGTACAGCAGCAGAACAAAGAGACCAACCCGTCAGACTCTGAGATGTTAACAGCTGTAAACAGACGGCGTTTAGCTCGTCTGCTCAATAATTCACAGAGAGAAGAAGAAGAAGCTGCCGCAGAGTGACAGCGTCTCACTGGAGCAGCAGCTTAAACGACCACATTGAGGTTTTTGTAGTTTGTCTCTCGTACCTTCACCAGCGAGCTGCTTTAACTGACTTCAGTGATTACACTGAAGTGCAGCTGAGGCTGATGGGAAGGTCTGCTGCCGGAGGAACCGTCGTTTGAGTCCACTTTGAACGCGCTGTGTGGTCTGATCAGCTTTAGGCTGAGAGGAAAACTTCAGTTTTGACTCTTCAAACAGACAGTTTGGTGCTTTGTGCTCTCTGGGCAGCAGCAGAGCGCTTCTTGTTAGCTTCTGTTATCGTTTCAGCCAGAACAGAAAAGCTGAGCGGAGTGGTCGTTGGGGAAGAGCCTTCACATACAGGAGCTAAATTATCCAACAAGAAATCATCAGCTGCTTTAATCGGTGTTCTACACACTGACTGCCATCAGTCCTGCTGAAACAGACTGAATTCAGCTGCACTTTAAACTCTCAGACACAGAGGAATAAAAGGAACTAATCTGATGTGTCATGCCTGAGAAAGACTTATTTCATCATGTCTCATTAACCAGGACAAAAACAGACATTTTGACAGGCATCAGCTGACGAGCAGACTCCACGTTACCTGTGTGTACCTCTCCAGTGTGTGTGTGAAGGTGTGTGTGTGGTAGTGCTCCAGCAGCCTCTCCTGCAGGTAGTTGTGACAGAGCTCGGACCAGCTGGCTCCTCGTTCCTCTGCAGAGTGTCTCGGGTTCCTCAGGCCCGGCGTGTCCACCACCATGACCGAGGCCAACGCCAGCTGCTGGCTGCTCAGAGCCCTGCACGCACACACACACACGCAAAGACACACACTTTATCACGTGACACCACCCCCTCAACATCACAGGTGGCCGCTGTGAGTATTACAGTCGAATACTGGAAGGAAAACAAGCAGCGTTCATTGAAACCAACAGCGATCCATGTGGCACCACAGACAGTCAGTCTGGAAACGCAGCCACAAACTGAAGCTCTTATATTTCATGTTTATTGCTGTTTGCACCAGGGATGTAAGGGAAACGATATTTCATTCCTGTGCACGTCCTGTACATATAGCAGCATCGACAAGAAAGTTGACTTGACTTGAAAGAAGTACACGGATACTTGAAGCAGAAAGAAATACTCTGCTAGAAGTAAAAGTACTGCGTTCAAAATGTTATTCAAAGGACCAACGGGAGAGATTTTGAGGGATCTACTGGCAGAACATGGTGGAAATAAAACACTCATAAATGTGTTTAAGCATTAATGTTTAAAGGTGCAGCTGCTAAACTGCCTTATTTCAACTTTAAATATAATCATACATGATATTGTATTTGTTTCATTTACTGTAGCTTGTACCATTAATCTGAACCTGCGATGTAACTAAAACTAAGTAGCTGAGAAAAAGTACAATATTTGAATACGACACTGCAGTGGAGTTGAGTAAGCACCTCAAAATTGTACTTAAGTAAATGTACTTAGTCTACGCCTTCACAGACTGATCCACACTCAGCCGGCAGGTTTAATCAGCCAAACATCGAGCTTTGAGAAACGGTCTGGAGTGGATGAATATGACAAACACAAGCTTTGCCGTAGAAGAAGAAAACCACGACACAGGTGTCGTCTGCAGCTTCGTGTCAACAAAGTGAGGAAGTCAATCTTCTTCTTCTTCACTCAATTCAAACGTCAGCATGTCTGATCTCTCCACACAGGTGTTCTCATGCAGCTGCATGTATGCTGACTGTGTCTAACATCACAAACCAGTGATTTCTCAGCACAGGTGTTCACCTGGTGAACAGGTGCTCTTATGAGCAGCCATCAAATCTCAGTTTATATCGTTCAGTGTCTGACAGCAGAGAACAGAAAGGTGTAAACAGGTGAACACAGAGTTTAACCATCTGAGACTCTGACTGTCCGTCCTGCGCTTTAATAAACAGCAAACAGGAAGTAAAGAAGAAGAGATTCTTCTGGTTTCCTGTTGCTCTGAGACGTGAGTGTTTCTGAAAACCACCTGTGGACGCATGTCAATGCGTGAGGAGCGTCTGTACCTGTTGATGAGTGAGACCACAGCGGTGAAGAGCTCTTCGTAGAGTCCAGCAGCCATTCCTTCAACACACTGAGCCGCTGTCAGTCTGGGACCTGCAGAGACCAGAACCACAGACCTGGACTCACACGGTTCTGCTTCAATGAATGCATCATGTGGGACGTCCAACGCCCCAGAACTCTGATTAAATTCATTACAGGCCTTCATGGTTCGTGTCAGCTGAAGACTCTGTCATCCCCTGTGTGTGTGTGTGTGTGTGTGTGTGTGTGTGTGTGTGTGTGTGTGTGTGTGTGTGTGTGTGTGCGCGCGCGCACGTCTCACCCTCCTCTGTCTCTGCAGCAGGACTCCGCTCTCTGCTGCCCCCGGTGGCTCTCTGCAGCAGCTGTCGGAGGTGATGTTTGAAGACGGCCGTGTGCAGCTCGTCTCCCTCGCAGCCGAGCACGCCGCTCGCCACCTGAGCGCTGTCGAAGCTCAGGAACTGTCTCCTGCCCACTGAGCCGAGGCGGCGAGGACACACAGAGGACACAGGTCACTCAGGATGAGTTACTTCAGTAAAAGTACCAACACTACAATGAAGACATGCTCAAAATATACTCAAAGTATCATCTGAGACACAACAAAAGTAAAGTTTTCTCTTATCCAAAGTCAGCGTGTGTGTGTGTGTGTGTGTGTGTGTGTGTGTGTGTGTGTGTGTGTGTGTGTGTGTGTGTGTGTGTGTGTGTGTGTCTCTCACAGGTTTACTGACATGGTGTGAGAGGTGGTGATGGTGGTGATGGTGGTGATGATGATCTGTGTTACCTTTACAGGCTCCAGCAGCTCCCAGGTGGTAAATCCCAGCCAGAACGTGCCAGATCGCCTTCTGCTCGCCGGCTGAGAAGCCGAGCGTCTCCATGGCAGCCAGCAGCTTGGTGAAGGCGACAGACGCTCGCTGTTTCTCCTCAACCTACGGACGGACGGACAGAGGCAGAAGGACGAATAGACAGACAGGAAGAACAGTTGAGTCTCATCTCATATGACATCCTGAGTCTCGTCGCTGCTGGTTGCACCTCTTCAAACAGCGTCTTTGGCTCATTTGTCTTCTCTTTTCGCTCCACGGCTTCACTCTTACATGAGCTCTGTGGTCGCAGCAACATCATCAGCACAGAAAGATCTGTTCTGTCATTTCATGCCGATCTAGAAATGATTTCTTAATGTGTAAGACGCTGTGAGGAAGAGTGTCAAATGAAAGACTGCGGTGAGATCACGCCATAGTCAGAAGCTGATCTCGGCTTCTAAAGTGTCCTAAACAAGTCATGTGGTGAATATAAGCACTTATATGACTGTGAAAATACAAACAGTGAAAAGAATGAAGTCCAGAGTTGGAGAGTGAGTATGTAACTTGATATGAAACCTCTCAACAGCAGGACGTCACACAACACCAAATAAATATATAAAAAAAGGAAAATTGAAGTCTTCGTCAACAGTTCAGCACGGAGAGGTGGAAATATTCATCTGAAGAAATATGGCTGAAGAATGTGAGACATTAGAGAAGAAAGTCAGGCGCAGGTGAAGAAAACACCTTGAAGAAGATCCAGACTTCCCACTGAGCTCCAGATCCAGAGTTTAATCCACTTGGTGTTAAACTTCCCTCAGAAAACACAAAGTTGGTGGAAACTTTGGAGAAACATTCAAATCATTCGAGCTTCATTTTCACAGCTCAGATCAACAGTTTTGCACCCAGATGAGATTTACTGCACTTTCATTTCCTCTTAGCCACATTTACTAGAGATTATTAATCTGATGAGAATCCACCTGAGTTTCAAATCAGGGTCAGTTCACGACCAGGTGAAGTCAGCACGAAGCATTCAGCAGATGTTCGCTCCAGGTCAGGTTTTTTTCCATGGCTTCCATGTCATGTGACCTAATATCAGATTGTATTACTACTCAGGACAAATAAGATCCTCAGCATATGGAGTATTTACAAGCTCATACTTTAAATTCATATTTTCATGTCAAAAATCTGCATTTTTTTCCATAAAAATATAAATGTGTGCCTTATTGGTCCTCAGTAATAAAACAGTCTGGAACCACTAGGTCACATGACCTAGATTTTCCATAAAATTATTAATATTAAACATGAGAGGCACCAAAATACTCCATGACAAGGTAAATCTTACTTCTCCAGTAATAGTAATAGTGTAGTACAAATATCTGACATTAAAGCTATTGAAAGAAAAAAATCCACCTTCACCTGGTCAGTCACCTACAGTCCAGAAGTTGGTGGTGACGCACGTGAAACCGTTAAACCGCCTCACTGATCCGACGTCCCGCTCGTGGGCGGAAGCAGCGTTTCTAACCGTTTATTTATCTTCTGGTCTACTGACACCAAAGCTATGTTCACCTTCATACTCACACCAAACACCGTTTGAAAGCGAAGACTCACGTGAATCGACTGATGATTCAAAGCATTTCAGGATACAGTCACAACAAGAGGCTCAATAAACACCAACAACAGACAAGAAGACGTTTTAAAAACTGACGCATCACTGAGGCAACTCACCGGTTATGATCAATAAAACTCCCACAAAACGGTCTGGAAACATCCACAAAGGTCCAGAAGATCCACTACAGCCAACATTTTTAGTCCAAAACATGATAATAATCCACAGAAAGATGTTTTCTCCTGAAAAATTAGCACACGATGAGCTCGTCTTCCGCTTGTCTTCGGTGTTTTCTGCAGAAGCTTCTGGAAACAAACAGTCGGCGCCATCTTGGTTCAAGTTACTTTGAGGAGTCTCAGGTTTGAAATGACTGACTTGACCAATCACGATCGGCCATATGAAGCCTATTAACCAGAGCAGCCAATAACAGTGATTTAAACAGAAGGGCCTCCTTCTCTACTACCATGTGAAGATTGAACCAATCACAGCCGATAGTACAGATGACTGACGCTTCAATAGCCAATGAAATTCTGAACACACCAGACTGCCTCTGAAGTGGCTTAACAACAGCTTCAGTCACCTCAAATCAATGAATTCAGGTCTAACAGGGATATCACTCACATTTTGAACTGATAAATATAGAAAATGGCCTCAATTTAAAGATAAGATATAGCCAAAATATAGTATAAATACCTTAAATGTGAATAATGATGCCCAAAATTTAGATTCCATGAATATAAATATAGATATTTATGTATATAAATATACGTCACATTGCCTTTTTAGGTGAGCACCTAAACATGCCATTAGAGACTTTGGGTCTGCCTCGGATCGGCCTTTCAGGCTCATCTTTACTGGGCTGGTGGGGGTACTAAGTGACAAAAACACCAGAACAAGAAGAAATTCTAGACCAAAAACACATGAATGAATGGTATTCATGAAGGTTCGTCGTATTCTGTCTCTCTGATTCTCTCCCACACCGATCATTCAGACTGGATCAATAAACGCTAACTCAAACCTCCTCCACAGGAGCTTTTAACAGTCACGTTTCAGTTTGTCTCCAATGCTTCTTGGATGTATTAACTCTTCAATCGATACCCAGTCGTCCGATCCGCCCGACAGGCTCGATGTGAGTCGCTGTGAATGTGTGTTTGTGCCGTCATCCTTCCATTATGATCCACTCATGTTTTAAAATCCCACTCAGCGCTGTCGAGCTTTGAGCATGAGAATTGATTTTAGTAAATTAGTGGTATTTTCCATTCAACATTAAACTGTTGTCATAAATGTGCCTGAATAGACTTTTTTCACAGCAGACATCAGAGAAGGAAAAGCACAGGTGTTACTAATAACATCAACAACGGCTCCATTTTCATCATTCGTGTCATTATGTGTCACAGGTGAGTCGGTCTGCTCAGGTTAGTCTGCTGTACTCTACCTTGGTGGGATGAACGATACCAAAAGAGTTGGACTCAGGAAGCTGATGCAGCTGCAGTTCTGTCCTGATGGAGAACATTCAGAAACCGTCAGAAGACGTCAAACATGTGTACGACATGAGCTTTCAGAGCCTTTAACAAAGTGAAAGCACCAATATGACACTGTGGAAAAACTCTGCTACAAACAAAAGTCCTGCATTCAACATCGTGCTCAAGTAAAAGTACACAAATACTGTCAGCGTCATGCAGTAAAAGTACACATTCTGCAGTAAAATGTCTCCTGTGTCTGATCTCTGATTCTTTCTCTGAAACTTTACTTTTATCTTCGATTTTGTTGGTGAAATATTAAATATTTGGACTAAAAACATCATTTAAATGAGAACAATCGTTAACTGGTTTATTATGTTTTTTATGTGGTCTCAATCTGCAAAGTAACTCGTAACTACATCTGTCAAATTACCACATCTCCATCTTAAGTACCAGTACCTGAACATTTTAGTACAGTTTGTGAGTAAATGTACTTAGTTACTTGCACCTCCGGGGATTACCTCATCTCTGTGCTGAGTCCTGCCAGCATCTGAGAGAAGACCAGGAAGTTACTCTCTCCCTGAGTTTTCTGACACACTTTCCATTTGTCCAACATCATCGTCTGATGGAGCAGCAGGAGGAGGTGGAGGAGGGAGCAGAGGGAGGCGTGAGTAACTCTGCATCAGGGTGGCCATGTTTGACTCTGTAAAGTGTGTGTGTGTGTGTGTGTGTGTGTGTGTGTGTGTGTGTGCGTGCGTGCCTGTAGGTGTCCAGCAGCAGCCTGTCCAGCGTGGTTGAAGTCCAGAGTGAAGACCATGGCAAACCGAGACGAGGCGTCGCTGTGCTGCGAGCTGACGCAGCCGAAAGACTTCATGATGGTGAACATGGCCTGGACGCGCTCCACTGGGGACAGAACAGAGGAGTTAACAGCCTGCCCGGCGAGGCCGTGAGCGCACGCAGCCGCTCTACTCACCGCTGATCTTCTCCCCGGTGGTCCCGGCTTGTTTGAGGAGGGCGTGCACGAAGGCCTGGCACGCGGTGGTCTTGCCGGTCCCGCTGCGTCCCACCGCGCACACACTGTGGTCCCTCCTGGTGCCGACCATGGACACGTACACCCGTTTGACCAGAGCAGCCAGAGCAGGAGGAGCGTCCCACACCGACTCCCCTCGCCGAGACTTTGGAGTCTGACAGAGAAGAAGGAGTCAGGAAGTTAAAGACAGGTTATTTTCCAGAGGCGCCTCTGAACGTGGAGCGCTCAGGGTGAGTGGACTTCACCTTGCTGTGCGCCTGTAACGGAGGCCAGAAGTTGACCAGGTTGGGTCCGGCGTGCGTGAGCGGCATGTTGGCTTTAGCTCGACAGCTCAGAGTGTGCAGGACTCCGCATTCGTTCACGCTCTGCAGGTCGCTCAGATCCTCACACAGGTCCAGCTCTGATGGGTTGCACTGTGGAGGAGGACGATGGAGACGCCGTCAGTCCTCTGAAGTGTCAACGGCACAGAGGGACACTGAAGGGAAAAGGACTGAACTACCTTCTCGATCTCATGCTCCGTCACGTCGTGCAGTGAGCCGTCGCTCTGCAGGCGGACCCTCACTCGGCCCTCTGGGAGTTCAGGTGTGCCTTCATCTGGCTTCAGATGAGTGGCTGGAACAAGTTCATACCAACCAATCAGAGAGCACCGATCTCACTGATAGAACACCTACAGGTAAAGCTGTCCACTGCAGAACACCTGATATCAACCCTGAGTCACCACAGATGAATGAATGAAAAACAGCAGAAGATTTCCCTCTGAAAGGTCGTGAAGTGCAAAGTATCATAAGTACTTGAGTAAATGTACTTAGTTACTCTCCAGCTCTGATGTTTGGTCGTGTGTTTACGTCTCTCTGAGCTTTTCCTGAATAATTCTCTGATCCCTGCATGTAAAACAGCGGGGTCAGGGGTCAGGGGTCGGGGATCAGGGGTCCATATGAAGGTTTAATGGGATCAAAGCAGTGCGGTAGATGGATGGATGGATGGATGGAATGAACAGATGGATATTGAGCAGATTGGAGCAGCAGCGTCAGGAGCGACTCTGCTGTAGCTAACACACAACATGATTTGTGGGTAATTTCCCAGGCTCACAGATTAGAGGAGATTAGCAGAGGACTCTTCTAATCCACACACGACACTGTGTTCACACTCGTCTTCGTGGCCAAAGCAGCAGATTATGTGTTGGATGTTTATGGATGTAAATACTACAATACCCATGAGCCTCTGCTGCTGTTACTGCAGAGAAGAAGTCAGTCAGAGCTAATTCCACAGGTTTTGTTTGGATTTTAAATATTTACAGAGTTAATGCAGAACTGATCCAGGATCTGAAGGTCAGCTGGTTTAAGGCGATGTAAGCCCGTCATTACTGCAGCAGGTCACAGAATTTAAAGCTCTGTGATTGGCTGCTTCTTCACAAATTTCACTTTCTATGCATGTAGACGTTTCTGTTTGGGAGTTTAATGTGGATCCAAACTGCAGAAGAAGAACTTTGTCTATTGATTAACTCACCTGTGATCAGTTCAGTGGTCATTCATGACACGTTAACATCATTTAAGTTTTCTTATGTTTGATGATGTTTAAACAGAAATCCAGTGTGTGTGTGTGTGTGTGTGTGTGTGTGTGTCTGTGTGTGTGTCTGTGTGTGTGGTTGTTTTAATGACTCACCGAGGGTGAAACCGTCCTTGTGAACATACCACACAGTTCCAGCTTCGTACCAAACATCCCTCACCTGAGAGAGAAACAGGGGAACGACAGTCACCTCTGGTCAGAGCTAGGCTAGCTGTTTCCATCTGTTTCAAGTCTTTGTGCTAAGCTAAGCTAACTGGCTGCTGGCCGGAATCGATCTTCTCATCTGACCGTCGGGAGAAAAGCAAACAAACAAAATGTTTCCCACAATGTTGAACTTAACTCATCAGAAGACAAAGTTGACTCGTCTGTAAATGAAAGCGTGAACGTGTCAACCCCTCCAGGAGCTCGCCTCACACTCACCTCCCTCCTGACCTGCTCGGTTATCGTTGCGTCCGCCTGCCTCCCCTCTGGCTCCTGCCTCTCCTCTCTCTTCTCCACCTGCTTCACCTCCTCCACCCTGCCCTGTTTCTGCACGGTCTGTGGCTTCTTCTTGCTCTTCTCTGACATCACGTCCTGTTGCGGCTTTGGCGGCTCCGGGGTCACTTCCTGTCTGGTTTCCTGTTTATCTCTGGGCTCAGGAGGAACTATGAGCTGGCTGTTGTCGACCAGCTGCTGAGCCCGGAGGGACATCTCGGCCTCCAGGATCGGAGGAGTCTGATCGGGGAGGAGGAACTGCTGCACCAGGTTGTTGCTCAGTTTGTTTGGCTGCAGGAGGAAAGAGGAAGTTTCAGGAAGAGTTCAGGAAGTGCTCTTCTTCTTCTTCTGGCACTGTGATGCCACTCACCGCTCTCTCGTCTTTGACCTCCGGCTCTTTCTGTTTGGTCTCCTTCTCGGTTTCTCTGACCAGCTGTTTGAGGAAGCCGCCCGGCAGAGCCGACAGCGGAGGAGGAGGGACGGCCGTGGCCACCGGCGTCTTCTCCTCTTTTATCTGTGGTTTCATGGATTGATGCAGCAGGTGAAGCAGACAGACAGACAGACAGTCACTGTGTGATCGTGATGTACGATGAAAGCACACTGGACATGCAGCTTCATTCCTCCCCATGCAAACGTAACAGCTCCTCAAAAAGCATTTAATCAATAATTGTCTCTGAAGCGCTCTGAGTAAACAGTTCTACGATGTACTTTAACATTTATTCGTGCAGGTTTGGAGATGTTTGTCTCAGACTTTCCCTCCACTCGACTCTCACACTCCTAAAAAACGACATTTAAAGGCTTTAAATTCACACTCAGCTTTTCTCAGTGGGTCCATGGATGTACAGCAGTTATTTCACATTAAAGACTTCAGAGTTTTCTGGTCTGAGGTGGGCGGGGCTCCGTTGGAAAAAGACGATGTCATGCACCAATCAGCATGCAGCATTTAGCTCACAGTTCTGGCTAACAGGTTAGCTGAGTGTTAAACTCTAATACAACACCTGAAAATGTTTTTATTTAGATATTTACTGTTGGATATTCAGTCATGAATATTTAATCAGTTTCTTTTTCCCGACTAAGAGTTTCAGCAGCTTTAAAAAATCAACAGAAACTTGTTCTTCAGTTCCTCATAAAGCTGCAGAGATCAGTGTTTTCAGAGGGACGAGGACGCTGTCAGTGAAGGACGATGTTTTCAAAGCTCTGAGCTGCAGAGGACGTTTCATTCGCCTGCTCTGTGTGAGGGTGAAGGTCAGTCAGTCGAAGGCTTTAGGTTTAGATCCTGTTCTGTATGTGTGAAGCGGCAAAACGTGGATACTGAATACATCGACGTATTTCTGCAAACGTTCACTGCAGGCAACTGAAGCCTGACTCAGGTGTTTAAGAAATTCAAGACAGTTTACTTTATCATCATGTAACCACCAAAAGTGCAACCACACACAGGGCTGCAACCATCCACCCCACCCGCAGAAGTGTTGGGAGGTGTTTAATAAGCTAAGCTATGCTAGGCTAACCATGTGCTAGCACCAAATGGTAGACAAGGCTGGAAAATAGATGGTGCAGATAAAGAAGCGGGTTGTTCTGTCAGGAGAACAAAGCCGGAGCTGAAAGCAGAGTTTAGATCCACGTTCAGGACGTGACCAGAAACACCACCTTCCTACACCCTGAACACCACCAACAAAGTGCAGTCAGATGACTTTAGTGGTCTAACACAGTTCAGGTCAGTGATTATAGCCGACAGGAAGCAGGAGTCAGACCTCTCACCTCCTCACAGAGTCATCTTCAACCAGAATCTCCTCGACTCTCCACAGTTAAGAATCGTTTTCAGTTTCCAGCTTTAGAGGAAGGATGACTCAGCGGGTCTGACGGCCGCCATGAGGGAATGAGAGTTGTCAGACAGCGAGGCGGCCAGAGGCCTGACATTAAACTGACAGGTTTCACCTGCTGACACCTCAGGGAAAATCAAAAAGGTCAGCAGAGGACAGAGGACAGGTGTCCCCCTTCTAAGACAGAGCTGCAGAATGAGAGAGTTTGGCAGGAGGCTGAATTTAACACTATGAACAGACTTAACATGAGTCCAGCACCGAGGCCAGATTTAGACCAGGACCCACACGAGGGTGCTCGAAACTGCTTTTGTTCTTCTGTGCTGGATGACTAACCGGAGAAAAGGTGTCAAAAAACATGCGCTGGAGTGTGTCAGGCCATGAACTGCCGGATCTGTTTCAGAGGTCATGAAGAAGATTTGAGTCCCAGCGTGGTCAAACAACGTGTTCAGACCGTAACTTCAAACAGAAAAATCAACTCTGTCTCTTACGTTAAAGGACACGTCTGCGACAAGTTGGTCTGGTATGACTGTTAGCTTAAAGCGGCTAATGTTAGCAAACTTGAAATATATATTACTGTGTGACTTACTGCACATTTGTGGCAGTTTGTTAACGGTTTAACTACAGGTTTCTAACTAATACTTCAGTATATACATCAGTATTATCACGTACAGGAAGTTACTGGAAGTACTTCTTCTGGACAATATTGTTATTATTATGTTATTATTACTCATGTTAATGTGGCTCATCAAGGCGGAGCTGATTCTATTCTAACATATTTAAAGTAGAAACTTGCATGTACTTTATGTACTTTTTTTTGTATTTTTAGAATACAAGGCTTAACTTGTAATGGAGTATTTTTACATTATTGTGGTACTTTTACTTCAGTCATGCAGTAAAAATATTTCCCCTTCATGTTCAATGTAAGTAGAAAGTCATACATGACATTTAAGCACTTTTCTGAATGGAGGATGTATTGATTGCAGAAAAAAGTATTGATTATCAAACATTATTCAGTCTGTGGCTTTAAAAAGCTCGAGCTCGTCCAACGAACATGCAGGATGACTAACAGACCAATCGGCAGCAGGCGGGCTTCACGGTGACGTGTCAGGATGATTCAGGGTTAGAACAGAGGGTCCACTCACCATGTAATCAATGCACACACACACACACACACACACACAGATTACATGTTAGTGTCTGATGAACGCAGCATGCAGTAAACTGCACCTCCCTTCTTCTCCCACAGTTTCAAGCGTGAAGACAGTGCCATGGTTTCACTGGGGGAGGGGGTGGGGGGGTCAGGGTTCAGGGGTGTGTGGGAGGGGTCACACGGATGTCAGCCAGGTGTGATGTCAGAGCGGCGATGTGTGTGTGCGCAGAGGAAGACAAACAACCTGGTGACAGAGAGACAGTTAGATTCACTGTGAAGCCGAGAAAACGATGGAAGAGACACACACACACACACACACACACACACACACACACACACACACACACACACACGCACACGTCACGGCCACTTCCTGTCCATTGAGGCGTCTCTATTATGACTCCTCGTCTTTCTGTCAGGAGGTCAACGGGCTCTGACGTCACATGATCAATACAGTCTTTGTCGGCTTTTCAAGCGTCTTCATCTCAACATACTGGACACACACACACATGCACGCACACACACACACACACACAAACGCACGCACGCACGCACGCACGCACGCACACACACACGCCTGCTGGACAGTGAGGAACCTGCTCAGATGATCTCACATAACAACATGCAGTCCGTTCGTCTGTTTTCTTCCTTAAACTCACATTCATTTCCTGAAAACTTGGATTGTCTGTCACGTTTCTATAAACATCCACGTCAGCCTCTCGTCATCGCAGAAAGTGTCGTGCGCTCGGCTCCAGTCAGACGTTTGAAGCGTCGTAGAACTGAACCTGCGCCTCCAATGAACGACGACGCTGCTTTCTAAACCTGTCAGACCTCTCTGCTGCCTCTGACTCACATCACTGCTTATTAATAATCTGGGTGGCAGGACTTTGCCTCATCCTGCAGTGCAGAGGTCACCTGTGGGGTCCCCCAGGGGTCCATTCTTGGCCCTTTACTGTTTTCAGTTCACACGTCACCTCCGGGTCTGTTACCTGTCTGTAAATCCTTCAGACGTCTCCTCTGTCACGTCACTGACAACCCAACAACTTTGTCATGTTTTACGCTCGTAAAACCGAAGTGATGACCTTTGACCTTAAGGTACAGAAGAGGCTGTGCTGAGAGACTTGATCATCACTGCCGACAAAGTGTACAAGAGGCTGGAAATCCTGCTGATTTTTAATTCTGAAGGATTTAACGTAACAAAGACGCCGCTGAGAGAAAAACCTCCTTATTCTCTGTTTCCAGCCGACTGTAACGGTAAAATCTGACCACGTTCTGCCGTTCTGGCCTCTTTGCTTTGGTTACCAGCAGCCCCCAAAACTGACTTTAAATCGACTTCCACTGGGAGTGATGCCAGCTGCTCAGCGCCCTCTTTTAAATCACTGTGAAAGACTCATTTTACTTACTTAAACGCTGGCTTTTAATTCACTTCATCTCATTAATCAATGTGCATTTTATGTCTCTCGTGAGGCTTTTTGGACAGCCGGCCTTTCTGCCCTCTTCTCATGTGTCAGTCCAGTATTTTCAGCTTTCTCATCTCATCGTGGGAGGTGAGCTCACGTTAAGTGTTTGTCTCATTTTGGTGGCATGTGTCTCACTCCAGCCCCGTCCTGTCAACTGCATTCAGGCTGCATCAGACAGCATGAAATGCCGGCCTCTCATTGGGCGACCGGTCCTGTAAACAACTCGACAGCTTTGACGGGACGAGGCACTCAGCCAATCAGGACAGCGCTTCTCCTCACGCCAACAAACAGCAGCAAATCATGTTTTCACTTTAAATCCAACTGGTTTATTCTCACAGTTTCAACATAAAACTATGCTACAGCTCGTCAGTGACCAGGCTCAAGCTGTAGATCCCACACGAGTGGACACGTTTATGACCAATGAGGAGAAATCTGCTCCTAATGAGCCACCAGAGGCAGAAACACCATAAAAACCAAGTGAAGCAGACGGCGTCTGGGCTGCTGCCACATTCGGTCTGAAGCCAATGTCAAACCTCACCCGGCCCCTGGAGCACACAGGCCCCGTCAGGCCCCGTCAGGCCCCGTCAGCCCGGCCCTCAGACAAATCCTCTATAAATAAAACCTGCAGAATGTCTTCACGTCTGTGGACGGCGGACAGTAAGCGACACACACGGCGGCGTACCTTCCAAAGTGGCAAAAAAGCGGCTAAAAGATCCAGAAGGCTGATGAAGATCCCGTGAGGCCGAATGAGAGTCCCGCTGTCTCACAAACAGCAGCAAAGACGCACAGTGAGCAGGACGGACCGAGCCGGGCATGTGGTCAGAAATAGAGCCACACACTGTGATAAGCAACACGGTGGGCTGGCGGCTATAAATATCTGCAGGAGGGGGTGGGGAGGGGACACGACCCTGTTTGGAGAGCTGCTAGATGCCAGATCACAGAGGAGGACACACGAGACAGCTAATGAGACGTGAAAAGACGCACAGTCCACAATGAATGTGCTGGTTTTAACATTTTAGCTGCATAAGAGGCGACTTTTCTGAGGGTGTTTGAGTGCAGGGGGTGGGGGTGGGGTGGGGGGGTTCATGGAGGCCGGCTGTTGGACGGGGGACACGAGCGCACATGTGCAGATCTGCAGATCAGCTGTCCGCTTTGATTGACAGCTCCAGCTGAGGTGAGGAGGAGCCTCCTGGTTCCTGTGAGGAAGAGGAGGAATCAGCAGAGCTGGCTGCTGGAAACGTGTTGACGTACGAATAACCTGAATGCAGCTTTCATTCAGCCTGTTAGCGCTCGTTAGCTGCCCCAGGACCTGACTGAAATGTCTCCGCTAACAACTCTGATGATCGTCAGCTCAGAATATTACAGGTACAATCTGCAGGTTACCACAACATTCAAACATGGCCGCTCGTCCACAGCTGGACACCGAGGCTCCCGGTCTGACAGGTTTTTTTAAGTCCTGACCTCACCTGTGCGTCCTTTGATGCGTCCAAAACTAAAGGACATTCCCATCAGCCTCAGCTGTACTTTGTTTATTGCTAACTACAAAATGTTAGCATGCTAACATGCTATCTAAAGTGCACCGAGCAGCTTTTAGTGTGTAGTGAGTTCACACTGGACTAAAAACACTTTTAAATGTGCTCTCCATGGACATTATTCTCCCATGATGCAATGCACAGGGACAGGTTCCGTTACAGGCTGAGATGAATTGTC
Source organism: Chaetodon trifascialis (assembly GCF_039877785.1). NCBI lineage: Eukaryota > Metazoa > Chordata > Actinopteri > Chaetodontiformes > Chaetodontidae > Chaetodon > Chaetodon trifascialis. Next base: position 1,296,993 of record NC_092075.1, on the reverse strand, counting down.
GGGTGGTGAAACAGCTGCAGAAAGATCTTAGAAAGCAGAAAAAAGAAAAAAAAAATTTTTAATGAACATTTGTGAAGTTCAGCTGCTGAGAGTTTGACTAAAGTCTGACATCATACGTGTTACAGACGCTGAGTCATCCTGTTAGTCCAGACCTCGATTGGTTTGAGCTGACTCGTTAGTCTCCTCTCGTTGGACCACTTAATGACCTTCAGGAGTTTTCAGGAGGTGAGGCGGGTGATCAGAGTGACTCAGCAGCGTTCAATTAGCTTCAGCTAACATGAGCCCCCTCCTGCAGGGGCTCCATGCCCCCCAGAGACAGTGTGTGCAGCACTGTGCTGCTTTGAGCTAAATGCTAACAGCAGCATGCTAACATGCTAATGTGTACTGTGTCATGCTGCAGGTGAGTGTGTGGAGCAGCTGAAGCTCAGGATGGAGGTTTGTACATCTGGACGTCAGTTGGTGATGAAACCTTTAAAGAAGTAAACATCCGTTAACTTCCTGCTCGGTGTGAAGCAACAGAACATGTGAAAATATTCCTGGAAATCATCAAAGCTCCTGCCGGCTCCTCCAGGTTCATCTGCTTCTGGGTCGTTGATTTCGTGTCATGAATTGAATTCAAAGCCTTGGAGGCATCATGAGGACACGCTGAGGTACATTAACTCTGCACACGGAGGCTCATTTCAGCCACGAAAACGCTCAAATACATGCAGAGTTTAGCAACAAAGGACCAATGGGGCTGCTAAAGGGGGGGGGGGGGGGGGGGGGTGTCTACAGATGGATGGAACTGAAAGTTTCTCGGGTTTCTTTCTCTCCTAAAACTCCACTTTTACTCTTTTCAGATATTTCTGAAATGATGAATTTCAGCTGATCACGATCTCAGAAACCCTGCAGACATAAACGATCCCTGCTGGGCTTCACGTTAGCATCTGCTGTTAGCATCCATTAGCATCTGCACCCAGAACATCCAGACTGTGGAGGTCAGAAATGTTAATGTGTTAAATCCACAGTGGAAGAAGAACTCAGCTCATTACTTCAGCACAAGAAGTAAAACCACAGGGCAGAAATACTGCTAATACTTCTACTGAAGTAAAAGTACTGAGGTCACTGCAGAGCGCCACCTTTCAGAACACTTTGTACTGTTGGATTAAGATTTCTTCCTTTGACTTTAGCTGCTGAATGTGGAGCTAATGTTCATTTACTATCACTCCACACACTGAAGGGGAGCTCATGAATGTCCTCTGGGATCAACGAAGTCGTATTCATGTCTCATATTCCTGCTGATTGATCTGTTGATGAGGCGGAGCATCGAGCAGCAGAACACGTTTCAAACATTCAGTCGGCTGGAGAAGCAAAGCAGACGTGACAGGAAGCAACACGGAAAAAGATTTTTATTCATGAACTGTTTGTACAAGCAGTCCAACACGCAACTTCCTACCTGTCTCCAAAAAAAAAAAAAAAAATCATTGAAATAAAATAAATTTAATAATAATCATTGAATAATATTATCAATTATATATCAGTATTATCATAACCTTAATGGCAATAATAACCCAAAGCCAGTAGTATCTGTGTTTGTCTGTGGCGTATGAAACAAAAAGAGTTTCTGATGTGTAAACCGGAGGAGTTTCTACAGCGAGCGCTCGGCGGAGGGCTCGTCCACGTGGAGGACAGAAATCCACGCACGCAATAAATATGAAAGAGCAAAGAGTCCGTATTCAAACAAAAATAATCATCTGGAACTCGCAGGTACAATATCTAAAGTCTTTATGTGCAAGATTTGAGCTGAAGTCTTCACCACAAACAAGTATACTCACATCAACCCCGACCTCCCCGAACAGTTTCATGTTGTTTTCTACATTAAATCTTAAATAAACCTAGAGCTCTTCATTCATATACACATATATTTATATATACTTTGATTTTTTCCTGTATGCCATCCTTTGAAATCGTCGTGTGTCGAGCGTGTGAGTCTGTGTGACCAAAAAAAAAGAAAGAAAGCCATAATGAAGCGCACGTACACACACACACACACACACACACAGGTACGCACACACACACGCACGCACACACACACACCTGGAAAAACGTTTGGTCACAGTTTTGTACCCTTCAGAGACTCCTTCCACTGCACAGTTTGTGTGTGTGTGTGTGTGTGTGTGTGTGTGTGTGTGTGCGTGCGTGTGTGCGTGTGTGTGTGTTTTGGCCGTGTCTGCGGTGAGAAGGGTCAAGGTTCAGAAAAGGAGGCTTCCCATTGGTTCCACTCAATCAGCAACAGTTATTTGGCACATTGAACAACTATTAAGTAACACATCGGGCTAAAAAGGTGCAACAACATAAAGTTCGCTGAAAACAATAAAAACCATTTTGGTTTACAAAAATAAAAGACACCTTGAGAGGTGACGAAGTTTCTCTATAAGACGAAGAAGATCTGCCCTGACGCTTGAAGGCGACACACAAAAGAAATCACGACGCGCCCATCCACCTTTTCCTACTGCAGCGGAAATGAATGACGTCACAGACGAGGACTCGACTGCATCAAAGTAAAAACCCTGAAATGAACCAACGCCTCCACCCACAGGCCGCCTCCGCCTGCTGCTCCGCCGCCTCGCTCTAACATCGCCTCTGGCCGCCGCTCGAGGTCGAGGCTGATGAAAGCTGCGCTGAACTCCACCTGAAACGCTGACGGCAGGTGAGCAGGAGCTGCTGGAGCACGGCGTCCGGCCTCCACCTGCGGGCGGTGCTGCCCCTGCATTTGTATGCACGCTCCACCTGCAGCTCCAAACGTTGATTTCACTCTTTTCAGACCAAACCATCAAATAAAATACTCTGATTATTCGATATCAGCTTTTCAAACGCAGGTCACGTTTTCTTTCATGACCTGGAGGCCCGACCTGTGAGGGGTCTCTGCAGGCCGCACAAATGCATTCTGGGAAACGCAGGCCGGCTCCACCTGCTCTGAGGCGGGAAACAAACAGACATTCTCAAACATCAGAGACGATCGTTTGTGGCTGTTTGAGTGTTTGAGGCTGGCCCACCCACCCACACCACCCACAGACCTCCCAGCGGGCAAACAAGCCGCCTCCTCCTCCTCCTCCTCCTCTTCCTCCTCCTCCTCCCTCCCCTTAAGTCCCCGACAATGCAAACACGTTGGACTAAAACACTGAGATGCACAGAGAAAGGGTTTCTTATATACACCCCCCCCACCCTCCTCTTCTTCATACACAATAGTTACACCGTTGTCCTTGGTTACTGATCCCCAGGTATACCAGTCTTCATGGTTCCCATAGCAACCGGCTGCTGTATGTCAGCCAATGGAATCTCAGTCTCTATGGTAACTGGCTGTACAGGAGCCAATCAGAAAGAGTCTGTGCTTCCTCGTACTTCCTGTTTTCTGCATTGGAATGATCAACCACCACCTTCACCCACGAGCACCCTCCGCCTCCGTGTGCGAGGGGGCGATCGCTGCCCCCGAGCGGGTCCTCTGGCGCTCAGGTGACTCAGGTAAATGTTGATGTTGGCACTTTACGCACTTCAGAGGGAGGGAGGGTTGGAGGGAGGGGCGAGGAGAACCGGTCGAGCAGCCGCCTCCTCTGGCAGAAATTTGATCCCCGAAAGCCGCAACGCTGAAGCCCATCAGGTCTCTGGCTTAGCGGGGGGGGGTTTGGCGGAGTCCAGGCTGCTGCGGGTCCCGGTTCACAGAGATCCACAAAGAGAGGCCCCCATCAGACTGACCTGATTCAGACAGAGCGAGGTGGTGGGGGTGCAGAGAGAAAAAGAAAGACAGGGACAAGAGAGGACCGGCGTCCGTCCTCGTCACATTCATGCAGAGGGTCTTCACATGCTGAGTCCTCCGAACGCCCCCTCCTCGCCTTGTGGCCCCCCGTCCTCTCCGTGAACTGGCAAGGTCCCATGGCAGACAAAAAAAACTATCGCGCTTATTATTGGTGATCGTGTGTGTGTGTGTGTGCATGTGTGCGTGTGTGTGTGGTGGGTAAGAAGCTGGTGGGCGTGGTTCAAACACACTGCGAGGCATCGTGGGCGGGCGGGCGGGCGGCGGGGAGGTGTCAGGGCCTGAGGGCCAGAGTCCTGCGGCTGATGATGAGGGGAGGTGGGATGCAGGGTGTGTGTGTGTGTGTGTGTGTGTGTGTGTGTGTGTGTGTGTGAGAAGGTATGTATATGTGTGTGTGTGTGTGTGTGTATTCACAGGCCATTGCTATTGCGGTGTGTGAGGGGGGGTTTGGAGAGCTCCACCACGCCGGCCCGACCCTTCCCGATGACCTTGGGGGCGCGGCGCAGCAGCTTCTGGGCCTCTGTTAGCGCCTCCGTCAGCTCCTTCTTCCACTGCACGAACTCGGGGTCGCTCTGCGGACACAAGAAGCAAACAAAGCCGTCAGCTCCTCGCCGTCGTCTCGCCCGGAGAGACAAACATGGCGGCCGGCGCTCCCACCTCACACTGCAGCACGAACTGCTTCCCCCCTTTGATGCGCAGCAGGATACACTTCTTGTCTTTAATCTGCGTCTCCTCCACCGTCACGATGTGCTCCATCGTCAGCAGGTTTTGCTGCAGATAAAATCGACCAATCACAGATGAGCAAAGGTGAGGCGCACCAAGCAAGGCTGAGCTGCTAGACTACAGCTGACAGGTGAGCACAGGTGAGCACAGGTGACAGAGCTGCAGGATTTATCAGCTGAACCAGACTCCACTCGTGACGCCGCACATCAAAACACAGCGGCGGCGAATAAACGGCGTTCGTTCCTGGAAGGTTACGGTTCACCTTCAACACTTCCTGTTGAGCCTGCGTGCACTCAAAGACTCTGAACAAACCGGAACGTGTTTCTGTTTCTTACTTCTGATTCGGATTTTGGGTCATTTGAGTTTTAGACAGCAGACGGTGGGATGGGGGGGGCGGGGGGGTCATGTCAGCTCTGTGAGTCACAGATGATGCATCATCGACCTCTATTAAAACTCATCATCACTGCTGTTCTTCATCACCCTCAACACACACACTGACTCTGCAGCAGAGGAAGCGTTTTCACATGTGGAACCATCTGTGAGGCGTTTTTAAAGGTTTCCACCTTCAGAGGGAGCCAATGGGCTCGGAGCTGAGGACACAGACAGGAAGTCAGACGGTTCGTTTACGATCCTGTTTGCTTTCTAACCCTGGACATGCAGACAATGATCGCTGTCTAAACGTGGACAGGATGAGACCTGAAGCTAGGAGGATGAGTCATTTTGTCCTCTGATGGAGACGGGAAGGGACAGATTTGTGAAGTCTTTAAAAGTCAAAAGACACTTTGAAACTCCAACGCACAGAGTTCCTGCACCTGAACGCCTCACAGGGCAGCTAACAGAAGCAGCCTGGGGGGGGGGGGGGGGCAGACTGAAGCAGGGAGGACGTCTACACGTCTAAAAGACAGCAGGGATGCTGAGGACATAGCGGGGATGCTGAGGACACAGCGGGGACCTGGACCTGGTCTTAACACTCACCCTGTCTTTCAGCATTTTAAACTGTTTTAGCCACTTTTCCTTCAGTGGGGACAGACAGACAGACAGAGACAGAGACAGAGACAGAGACAGAGACAGACAGACAGACAGTCAGACGAAGACAGACAGTAAGTAAGAGACAGACAGACAGACAGTCAGACGCCAGACGAAGACAGACAGTAAGTAAGAGACAGACAGTCAGACAGACAGACAGTCCGACCGTCAGAGACAGGCAGTCAGACAGAGACAGACAGACAGAGCCGCTGTCTTCAGGACAGACAGTCAGAAAGCGACACAGGCAGCGGTGCAGAGCTCTGATTGGTGGGCTCACCCGTGACTCGCCCTCCCCCCTCCACTCCACCCGGTTGGGGAACAGGTAGAAGTATCTGCGCTGCCACTGCGTCAGGAAGGGGTTCCCCAGCTTCAGCATGTAGCCGTGCATGATGCAGTCCTTCCCCAGGGCGTAGTCTGCGGAGGACACACACACACAAGCACACGGTTAGCACGCCGCCGCTGCCGCCCCCGCGGCTCAGAGCGCCGTGTCCCCTGGGGAGACCCTTACCCTCCTCGTGGCCCAGCTGCTTGTTCTTCGCCCTCTTGCGAGCCTCGTTCTTGTCCGTGTCCGAGTTGACGGCCTCGTAGACCGTCTCCGCCACCTCCTGCTGCCAGCGCTCCGATATGACCAGAGGGAAGTTCTTGTACAGCTCCTGGTCGCTGTCCAGCAGCTGCGGGACAGACGGGGACAGAGGAGGAGGTGAAGGAGCGGAGGACACTGCTTCAGCCTCACGCTGTCAGTCAGGCCGAGCGTAAACGCTGCAGTGACCGTTAACAAGCTGTGTGTTTGTTCGCTTTCAGACATTTCGCTCAAGCTGGATTAACATCAGCTCCACCCTCCTCCTCCACCTCCTCCACCTCCTCCACCTCCACGCTCGTGTCACCACACGCAGTTATTTCAATTATTGCTGGTGCGTTAATGACGAGGCCGTCGGGGGGAGTAAACATGTCTTCTGTCTTTGTTTCCCTGAGTGTCAGAGGACGAATTACTGCTGCTGCAGCCACATTAAAGTTAATGAAGGACGCCTCTAATGTTCCAGGAGGAGACGGGGAGACACTTTATGTCTCTATGAAGACTCCACCACGTTATTACTGCTTTCATTTTCCCACTTTAAAAACTCAGCGTGTGTGGCTGATAGACAATCTTTACTCATTCCTGTGCTGTCAGGTTTTGTACTGCAGGCGTCTAATAAGAGCTGACGTATGAACGTGTGGTGATCCGTTCATCCGTCAGAAAACGGTTAAAAACACCAGTGATTCATCAGTTATGGAGCAATGGTCAGTTACTGGTCTGTGGACGGACTGACGGCTCGGGCTGAGGTGGAAACGAGGAGAACGAGCTACACGCTAACTCTTAATGTTGAGGTTATCGTGACTCAGACACATCGTCAGTGACCGATGCTAACAGGAAGCGGCTAACACACGTGGCGTCTGGACGCGCGCCTGTTTACCTTGATGCCCTTGGTGTCCTCCTCGTCAAAGGAGCCGATGTCAAAAGCATCTGCGGCGTTCACCTCCCCCCTGGGAGGAATGAGAGGAGGAGAATACTACAGAGGGAGAGAGAGAAGAGAGGGGCGGTGTTCAGGGAGGTGAAGAAGAAGAAGAAAGTGACAAAGGAGGATGAAGGAGAAACGGGAGTGAGAGCAAAACAACAAGGCGACAGTCCCACGGCAGCGCTTCCCTGAACTGATGGGTTACCATGGCAACTGGATCTGTACTGGTCTAATGACTGGAGCTGCTGTCGCTTCAGACGCAGCGCCGACATCTTCATCACGCTGCCGATAACCAGGCCGAGCTCGACACGACGACGTGTTTCTGAGCTGTTAGCACATTTCTGCTCGGTGCAGATCGTTTCATCTGAACTGTGTTTCAGCCAATAATCAATAATCAATAATCAAGAGACCAGAACGATCAGAAACAAGATCGTTCAGGAGTCTGCAGACGATGTTCATGGCTGTCAATGTGGAAACATGTCGAGCAGAGAGGAAGATACAACCTGACCAACAGATTATCTGTTCACCTCCAGCTTTTAGTTTCAAAATGACATAAAGGAAAAAGAGCCTGAGGTCAAAGTTCAGCCTCCTGCAGGTTCAGGTCCTGCAGGTTCAGGCCCCTGCAGGTTCAGGTCCTGCAGGTTCAGGCCCCTGCAGGTTCAGGCCCCTACAGGTTCAGCCTCCTGCAGGTTCAGGCCCCTGCAGGTTCAGGTCCTGCAGGTTCAGCCTCCTGCAGGTTCAGGTCCTGCAGGTTCAGGTCCTGCAGGTTCAGGCCCCTGCAGGTTCAGGTCCTGCAGGTTCAGGCCCCTGCAGGTTCAGGTCCTGCAGGTTCAGGCCCCTGCAGGTTCAGGTCCTGCAGGTTCAGGTCCTGCAGGTTCAGGTCCTGCAGGTTCAGGTCCCTGCAGGTTCAGGTCCCTGCAGGTTCAGGTCCCTGCAGGTTCAGGTCCCTGCAGGTTCAGGCTTTTTGGAGCCAGTTAAGACTCTTCAGGTCTTGTTTGGGGATTTTCAGATTGTTTCTATCAAAGGCTTCTCGTTCTGAGGTCCTTCAGACGTCCTGCATGTCCTGCTCTTTGAGGTTACTGACCATGATGTTTGGGTGGGGGGGCTTCGAGGGCACAGACCAAACCTTCAGCTCGGTCCTCTTCAGGCAGCTCGCTGAGGATGCTGAGGTGTGTTTAGGATCATCATGCTGCTGAAGACGTCGTCCTTCTTTCTCTACAGACACTGAGATGACTGACTGGAGAATCTATTCGTCCCTCCACCACTGAACCCCCCCCCCCACCACCCACTGCAACACAAGCCCAAAGCCTGATGGATCCTCCCCCACGCCTGACAGCTGCAGAGGTGTTCCCTTTATGAAAAGTTCTATTTTAACTCCATCAGTCCACGGGATCGTTTCTGTTCCTCTGCAAACATCTGACGCTCAATTTTGTGTTGCAGACACAGAAAACTCTTCCATGAAGCTCACTGGTTTGTCTTTCTAACGATCCTACGAGCAGCTGAAGGGTTTCTTGGTCTGTCAGAGCTCAGCTTGACCTCCACTCTTTCTTTAACTGACTTCTTAATCACAAACATCAGCCTGAACGCTCTTTGCTGTCTTCTGCTGCCGCTGCTCTTTGAATGTTCAGAGTTCAGGCAGCTGCTCAGAGGCAACATGGCTGCTGGTTGTTGGGACGAGGTTTGAGGAGTCGCAGCGTTTGTAAAGCTCTTAAATTTGCATCAGCTTCTGCTCACGTGAATAATCAGTCACATTTACTCTGATCAGGGATCAAACCTTTGCATGTTACGGCATTTCGATCAATACATGTGAAAACAGCAGCAGCGCACAGCTGGTATGGATCACAGCTGCTGAATCATATTTATGGACAGAAATGAGTCTCAAGTCTGCAGAGAAACGTGTTTCATGATCGACAAATAAAACGATTTTACAGTTCAATATAAACCAAGTTCAGTAATTCTCAGCGTTTAAATGCAGGAGCTTTGAGACTCTTCGTGTTGCGTTTAAGTGCTGATGGAAAAGTCGGACGTCCAGCTTTTCAGGACTGGAATTAAAAAGGTTTTTTTCTCAAAGGGGAAAAACTTTAATGAAGTGTGTTTGATGGAGTGTTTCAGTGACATGCGACATTATTTTGGATCCTCTATGACCAAAAACGATTCACAGATCGTTCTAACACATTGCTAAATATTATTTGGAGGCCTTGAAGCGCATTTGTCACCAGTGTTGAGAGACATCGTCACATGGACAATAAAGACGTTAAAAAAAGCTGCAGCACAAAGAACAAAGACGCTCGCTCACCTTCTGGAGGTACACCTGCTGCCAGTCGATGCCTTTGAAGAACTGATGCTCCTTCACCTCCGGGGCTCTGCATGTGACACACACAGGAGGAGGAAGAGGAGGAGGAGGAAGAGGAGGAGGAGGGAGAGTTTTCATTCATGTGTTACTTCACGTTTGTCCACTGGGTGGCAGCGTTTGCCACGTTACTCCCTCTGACAAACAAACATCCTGCAGCGCAGATGCTGATCAGCACTCCGGTTCAGTCAGAGGCTGAAGCCAAATGACAGCGCTGATGAGATCAGTCATGAACTCAGCTTCTGTCCCATCGCTCCGCGTCCGTCCCCGTCCGTCTCCGTCCGTCCTCACTGGGCCGCAAACTACACCACCCAGTGTTTGCAGCTCTAATGAGGACAGCCAGCAAAATCCATCTGCCTGATGAATTCATCTGCTCGTCAGCGGCCACCAACGCTGACGGGACGGAGGTGAACGTGTGTGTGTGTGTGTGTGTGTGTGTGTGTGTGTGTGTGTGTGTGTGTGTCGTACCCTCGGCCCTGGCAGCCCAGCCTCTTGGAGACGTCTCTCTGCAGCAGCCCCTCCAGCAGGTCTTTGAGCTCCGCAGTGAAAGAGTCAGGCAGCTCCACATTCTGCCACAGAGGGAGGAAACAAAGGGGGGTGGGGGTGAGGGTGGGGGGGGGTGAGAACGGGTCGACAGAAGACAGAAGACAGACATCATTTGCCTCTAACACAGGACTTTCACGCTGGAACTACTGTTCCCATAATGCTTTGGTGGATGTCAACAGGACGTTAATGTCCGGGGCTCGTTTTGGAGTCACAGACAGAACTGTGAGCAGCTTTTCTGAGCGTCTGTTCACGATGGACGCTGGAGATAAAGACGTGATCAGGAGGTCTAAATCACACTGAATCTAAAGTGCATCTAAAGTGCATCCTGTCTTCAGATTGGACGAAGCCGTGTCTCCGAGACAGAGGACCAAGTTTGACACAAACGGCCGCAGCAGACCAGAAAAAAGGTTTTAAAGTGTTCGAACACCTGAATGCACCTGTAACCTTCACTGCCTGCCTCCTCGCGTTCGGCCTGCCGCTCTGTGAGGACGTCTCACAGGCGTCTATCAGGACGTCCCTGCTGACTTCCTGTGTCCACAGATCCAGCCTAACTCTAACGACCTGAGCGGCGTGTCGCTCGCTGATCGCAGCACTTTGCTGTTAAATGTCTGTCCTCACTGGGAACGTCTCCTGTCCCGTGGCTGGACTTGTCTGACGGTTTCCACGGACACAGAGAGTCTCTGGGAGGATAATAAAGGAAACTTTCTGTCCCGTCCTCCTTCTGCTGGTCTCTTCCTGTCTTGGCTGCTCGGCTCGAACCTCTGCGGTCTGCTCCCGTCATGTTTATGTAACGAGACCATTCATCACCTTTAATAAACACTCAGACATATAGAGCAGTATTTTTAGCCCGGCCAGGGCCGAGCCGCCCCCCCCGCCTCCCCCCTCTCTGTTTCTCACACACACACACACACACACACACACACACACACACACACACACACACGGACCAGGATTAAGCGGATAAACCAGATTAAGTGGCTGGATTAAAATCCTAATCTGGATTTATTGTGATATGAAAGATCATACTTTCTCTGTTTAGAGGTCTCGCTCGGCCAAACAGCGCGCGCGTGTGTGTGTGTGTGTGTGTGTGTGTGTGTGTGTGTGTGCGTGCATGCGTGCGTGTGTGCGTGTGCGTGTGGGAGGCAGCGGACCCGTCTCAGCTGCTTCATGTCCTCGTCAAACACACGAACGGACATGTTCCGCGGTGATGGACGCCTGCTGCTGGCGGCAGCGGCGCAGTGAGATTCTCTCTGCAGTTTGTCACTGTAAACTCGCCGGCCCTCAAACGCAACACGTCGCCTCTGCAGAGCGCCGCTTCGGACGCGAGGAGGGAAAAACGGGTGGGCGGGAGCAGATATGCCACTGGGTGGGCTCAATGGACGCCATTCATCAGGCGTTTGCTGAATGTGACCCCTGACATCAAAAGGCTCGGCAGTATATTCCTCTGACTGACAATGACGCGCTTTCTGCTCGCCGCCGAGCTTCAGAAGCGACGTCTGATCGGAGCTGGACATCAATCCACAAAACTTTATTAAGTCTGCAGCACTGACGATCAAACGATCTTTGTAAAGTTAGTCTGATAACATGATGGTTTAGCTTTAGGGCGTGTTACCATCATGTCTGCCAAAGAAAAGCCTCAAATCTTCACACTCGACAAGCTGGAAGCAACAAACTGTTAATCAGTCGACTCGTCACAGCAGCTCTAAGCGTCCTCTAACGAGGCCGAGCACCGAGTATTGAACCTCGGCTCTTTGAAGTAAATGATGCTGTGACCTCTGTTCTCTGAAAAGGATGCTCACATTTGGGACGCGGCCGTTCTCTGGAGTTGGACAGGAACAGTCTTATCTTTGAGGCCATAATGTCTAAGAGTAATAATAATAAAGTCGAGCTAATTAGTGAGACGTGAGAGGACGACAAACAGCATCCGACTGTAAACAAACCTCCAGCTTTAATAAACGGCTCTGCAGGCAGACGCACCATTATCATCCTCTAATCATTTTTGGGTCGTAAAAGTCATTTTCACATTGCAAGAGCTGTAATTATAATTTTAACTTCAATAATTAACAGAGGCGTAACGAGCTGCAGCAAGTTAACGCTTAAGCCAATCACTGTTGACTTCACCTGCTGCAGTGACACCTGTAGAAGGACGCGTAATGGAGATGCAGAGGCTTCAGTTTTCATCGCACTTGTAGAAGATGCATTCTGGGCCCTGATTGGCTCTGAACTAGCTGTGATGTCACGTTTCCATCCAGGTGTTAAACTGAGTCTGAAGGCGAGCTCAGAGGAAGCAGACGAAGGTGGAAACCAATCGTTCTGCACGGCGAAGCTTGAGCGTCAGCGTGAAGGAACAAGAAGAAAAAGCTGTTTTTGACTGGAGGACTTCATTAAAACCTTCATGTCTGCTGCTTTTTGAAGCTCCTTCCTTTCTGCCTGGTTGAGCTATAAACCCGTCCGACCCAGAGGCCTGTGCTTTAACTCTGCCGCCCGGCTGCCGGCTCGCTCCATCTACGCCTCATCTGCAGCAGACAGTGAAAGACGAGCCGACAGCAGAGACGATTGTCTCTGTGAGGCAGGTGAAGAGACATTTAACGCTGGCTCAGACAGGTAGATCTGCATCAGGTGTGACACCGTTCACACGCAACACAGTGTGCACAGGCACATAAAGGTGTGTGCGTTTGGTCTTACTGTCAGGTAAACACGCCAAACCCGTGTGCTCGGGCTTAAGTAAAGATCCAGAGCGCCCACGTGTGTTTACACAGAGGCCGCTCGGAATACGAGCATCCGCCACGGTGCGCACCTTTGTCACCGTGCACCACTGACTTCTGGGAAACAGGCGGCGTGTCAATGAGTCTTACCATGGTGAGCGTCATGCGGTCGATCTCGTGTTTGTCTTTGGTCTTGTGCTGTCTGAAAGGACTGTGCCTGGACGGGAGAGGACAGAGAGACAGTGGATTAATGGGAGACAGAGGACGAGGAGTGAATCAGACACACGCAGCCAATCACAGCGTTCAGGACGCGTTCAGGTTCACAGTGGAAGCAGCGAGCTCAGAAATATTACAACAGTGTAAATGAAGAAAGGCTAATGTGACCCACGTCTTCGTCCAATCAGACGCCTGCATGATGGAGCGCTGACTGAGCTTTGAGGGCTTCAGATCTTCTTTCTTTCTGTTTTTGGACAGCGCTCATGTTACGTTTAATGTCTAACGCTGCAGACACTCAAACACAGAAACAACGAGGCCTCGCAGGAACACGAGCAGAGTTCACCGCCGGCTCGCTCCCGCCTGACGGGACACGTTTCTGCTTTTATAAATAAAGTTTATTCTAATGTTTGTCTGCAGACAGTCCCACAGGCGGACTCGCTGGATGACGACTCCTCCATCTGAATGAATTTTCAGTTATGTCACCAAAATCAGCTGCGACACGAGACGTTTGGAAACAGTTTTTTTTTTTTATTTGAATATGTCTTCTGACTTTGTCCCACACCTCAGGGACTTTCTGTCCAGGTGAACGTCCTCCATTAATTAGAGTTGTTGACTATTCGGATTGTTAAACAGGCGTCTCCTCGTGAGCAGCTGATATTTATCAAACCCAAACGAGCGACTGAAGATTTCTGTTTGAGCAGTTTGCAGCTGAGCTCTGAACAGACTGACTGCTCACTGAAAGCAAATCCTTCCACTGTTTTTATCCACTCTTTCTGTATTTTAAAAACCTGTATTAGAAGAAATGTGTGGCTCACAGTCCTTTCACTGCCGTCTCCTCCTTACATCCATCTAAACGTGAGCAGGTGGATGAACGCTGCCTGTGCTGAACTCAGAAACACTGATGAAACACTGATGGTGCTCATTGCGACTGCTTCAGCTTCAATCAGGCGAGGTGACTTCACAGAGGTGGAGGAGCTGAGGTGACGCAGTTTGGGACCAAACTGTTGTCTGAATGCTAAAGAAGCAGCTAAACCGGAGATTAGTGAGGGGGCTGAAGGACTGGACGAACACACTGTGATCAGCAGAGGAGCCCATACATCAGGAGGACATATTAACGAGACGGAGCAGCATCTCTGTCCACACAGACAGAGCCGCTCTCCACTTAGCCAAAGTGATCAGATGACAAGTGGCAGCCTTAATGGGAGAGCAGCAGCTTCCAAACTACATCTCCACTGAGGCTAATTGTTCAGCCTGAGCCAACGGACATCAGCATCCACTGCTGCGGCCCAGAAGGACGCTAATCAATGAATCTGAGCTTCACGGACGCGTCCAGAGAGAGCTCAGACACGGAGGAAGTGAACGGAAAGAGACGTTCTGAGGCTGGATCTGTTCTGCAGAGGGACGTCCATTTGTGGAGAAGAGGACAGAGGATCTACAGCGGGACAGTTTGTCCATGCAGGACAGAAGAGTGCTGAGCTCAGATGACTGCAGCTCCACAGACACAGTTCACCCGGAAACTGACTATATAGACAAAACATTCTGCACAAATGTACATCAGAATGATGAAATACATGGAGGAAAGTCAATGAAAGAAGGTGAAGCAACACTTTTCAGGCTCACGGCTGAGCAGGCTGCACCTTTGTGTGCCATGGACAGTTCGTGGTGGGCCTGCTGGGACTACTTCTTGTCGGTGGGGTGGATGGATACAGAAATATTTCCACCGTGTCACTGCGCCTCCTCAGACGGCTGTGGAGGTGTTGGTAGGCGGGTTTTGATCTCTGGACAGAGCTAGCTGTTTCCACCTGCCTCCAGTCTTTATGCTAAGCTAGGCTAACGACCCCAGCCCCTCCTGAACACACACGTTGAATCAGTAGGAGTATGCCTTCAAAGGCCTGGAGGAGACAACACTTGAAAAACGTCTCCGGATGGTAAAAACTAAACTCAGGACACTCTGTGGCTTCACTGCTGGAGTAATCTTCATCCTCACGCTCGGCTAAATGTTTAGGAGTCAGTGAAAGTGAGAGCCAGCAGCTTATTTTGAGGAGGGAAAACACACGGACGATTGTTTAGAAGAATTTAAGTGACCATCTGTTTTACTTTTGGACACAAGCGGCTCACACAGACGGCTGTTTAGACTGGAGTGTTAGAACACGTCCATGCGCCTCTGAAGCAGCCAACCTTTCACCAAAGACCAACACACTCTTCCTCTTTAAAGGGTTCAAACACACACACTCAAACATCAATGACAGACGCGTCACACACACACGCTCCTCTTCCTCCTTTTACCTGATTCCTGACCTACTGGGCTCAGACCTCTGGCATTTACACACTCCAGATCAAACAAACACACACACACGGCTTCACACACAAACAAGATCAAACACACACCAAACAGACGAGAGAGCGGATTCAAAGGTTTACGCCGAGTGGCAGGAGAGGAGGAGAGAGCACAGAGAGAGAGAGAGGAAGAAGATGAGATGAGAGCAGCAGAGAGGCTGGAGTGCTTACCCTCGCAGGAGTTTGAAGAGCATGCAGCCTAAGGAGAACCAGTCGGCGCTGCTGTCGTACGCCGTCCCCTTCTGAAGGACCTCTGGAGCCATGTAGCCATGAGTGCCCCTGCGACACACAGCACAGCTTCACGTCAGGCCCGCTGCTTACCTTTACAGCTCCCGACTCTCCGAATCAAGATATCAATATCACGTACTGATCAGTATTCAGCAGTAAAGTAATTATCAGTTTAATTAAGAGACAGAAAACAAGCAGAAACGCAAACCCAGCAAACGTCTCATTTCTCAGGCGTCAGGTTTCAGGTGCGACATCGTGTTCTCATGTGCTGATGATTAAATGACGGCACAGCAGCTCAACACAGGTTCATCTCTTTAAATCTTTACTTTCAGATCATCTATTGGCTCAGAACAGCTGTTATCGACTTCTTCAAAGTCAGTCAGAGTAAACCAAAGTCTGCGTCTGCGTCTGCGTCTGCGTCTGTGCTGGATGAATGTCTGGCTGAACGTTATATCCTGCTGTCGTGTGTTTCTTTAGTTTTGGTTACAGCAGAGTTTAGCATGTAGCTCGGAGGCTGCTGTGGCTGTCGTCTTCAGCACAGGTAATATCTGAATCAGCCCCCCCCCCCCGGACCCTGTGAGGAGGGGGATCAGCGCACACACTTACACGCTGGCGTGGGGTTTCTTCTTGGAGAAGTCGCAGGCGAGGCCGAGGTCGGAGATACGAACGTGACCGTGCTCGTCCAACAGGATATTAGCCGGCTGATGGAGGACAGAGAGGGACAGAGAGGCTGACACTGATGATGGAGAACACCACAGATAAGATCACAAGTGTAGGAAACAATGTTGGAGAGCTCACTAATTCACGGCCTCACTTACAATTTCCGCTGAGGAGCAGAAAATTCAGCGCGGACAATAAAAGAAAACCTCCTGTCCTGGTTTTCCTCCGCTGTTTGGCAAAACTGCGACTCCCTCGCCCCCCCCCCCCCCCCCCCCCGACACTCAGCTGAAAAGTATTATCTGCATCGTCCTGCACTGTTTATTGAAGCCCTAAAACTGCTCCCTGACTTCCAGCAAAATATATCTGTTATTATGGCAACCAGTCCAAACAGGGGAATCGGAGGGAAAACAGAGGACGGCTGAAAACACGCTGATACTGATCTGAGGCTGTGAGACGGCATCTGTGGAGGTGTGCTGCTGCTTCAGAGGCTGAAGCACAGACGAGCAGCGTTCAGCCTTCAGCTCTGTCACACATCACTCCTGTTTCTGCCCCGAGCACAGAAAACACTCAACCACCTTAGAAAGCAACGAAAGCTGCAACTGATCGCTAAGTTTCAGTGTTAATCCTCTGGTAATCCTTCCTGTTTGCAGCTCTCAGCCCTTTGGTTCCTCCTGAAAACACAAATCTTTACAAACAGCTGACAAATACATTTTTGAGAAGCTTCAGCTGCTCCCTGAAGGTTTCATCGAGAGGAGGAGGAAGAACATCCATCAGCCCGTGAGCAGTTAGCTGTTAGCGGTTAGCATTCACTGCCCGTTTTGGGCTTTTCGTGGGATTTGATGAAGAACCAGACGTGGTCTTCGAATGTTTCAGGGCTGTGTCAGAGGTCCCTGTGGGATCAGAGAGTCTACCTTGAGGTCTCGGTAGACGACGAAGCGGTTGTGCATGTGCTCCAGACCCAGGATGATTTCAGCGGCGTAGAAGCGCATTTCTTTCTCGCTGAACACGCCGTGCTGAGACAGGTGGTAGTGCAGGTCACCCCCTGAAAACACACACACACGCACGCACGCACACACACAGTGTCAGTATGACCTCATTGTACCTCATGCTTTAATCAATATCCATCAATAAGTTGTGGTAATAAGTTGTGGAGAGAATGAGAATGGACGGAGGCGTCTCTGACTCCGTCCTCCACCCCTGCCGTCTCTGTCTCAACTATTGACTGCTTGTATTAATAGCTCGGCTGAAGCTGCAGCGGCGCTCGGCCTCACGCTGCACGCTGTGTGATGATGACTGTGTGCCGCGCTGACTTTAAAAGGTGACTCAGGCTTTGATTGTGAGACCGGCTGGAAACGCTGATGAAGCTCGGAAACTGGCCCCGAAGAGGAAATACTCGTGCTGAGGTGTGAGGAGCGTTAAGAGGGGGCTGAAATTGGATGTCAGGAGGGCTAATGCGGGCGGGTCGCGGCGGCGGGAGGCGTCACCAGCCAGGTCAAAATCCCATCAACTGTTAATTCTCCGCTGGAGGAATGACCTGAGCAGCCGGCGCCGCGGCGAGTGATCCAATCTGTGAATGACGGGAGGTAATCTGTGCAGGCGAGGTGGAGGTCAGCCTACCGTTCATGAGGTCCAGGATGAAGCAGAGCTTGTCGGGGGTGTGGAAGGCGTACGTCATGCACACGATGAACGGGCAGTCCTACAGGGGGGGGTCAGAGAGTTTAACACCAGATCAGAAGCGTCCCTCTGCAGCAGCTGGACGACGGCGTCACATTTAAAGACACGTTAATGCAACAGCTGAGCGCAGAAAACAGAAGATTCTGGACTGAACAAGAAAACAGTGTACAAACCTCATTACAAGTACAAATCCTACACTCAAAATCCCACTGAAGTACTGTCAGCTTCATGCAGTAAAAGTACTGTGTGTGCAGTGAAACACCGATCTCTGATTCTGTGACTTTATTAGTTTGAATCAGTATTCAGGTTTAACTTTAAGTGGAGCTTAACTCACCCCTGTGCTGACTAATGACAGCATGATTCTTTCATTGAGAGCCAGAGTCTCCCCCTGCTTCATCTTGATCCTCTTCTTGTCCAGACACTTCATGGCGTACCTTCCATTCAAACAACAAACAGCACAGATTAGACGCCGGCGCTTGCAGCCTGACTGCGTCCTATAAAGCTCCCACTGTTCTCTGTGGCGTCCTTACATCTTCCCCGTGTCGGCCTTCCTGCAGCCGTACACCTCGCCGAAGCCGCCCCTGCCGATGATGCGATGCACACTGAAGTCGTTCATGGTCAGCTGAGGACGCACAGAGGAACAAAGACTTAAACAGAAAAGAGGGAGAATCATGGCTGCTCGTGTTCAGTCTGACTGTTGCTGATGTCATGAGGGAAAAAGGCTTTCAGCAGGTCTAACGCCAACACGCCTCGTCTGATGCCTCCACCCATCGCGCAGGTGCAGCGCGGCGCTGTGTGACACTTTGTTTTGATTTTGATGCTGATGATGCAGAACGAGTCATCACTGATGCTGTCCAATAAACGAGCCACCTGTCAGTCCTCAGGACGTGATGTTTACACCTCGTGGTTAATTTGTGATAAGTCTGTGTGAACATGAAATGGACTGGAACTAAACGGCAGCAGCTCGTGTTTCCTCCTTCTGGTCTGGACCAGAGGTGACAGCCGAGGGGAGGACGTGGAGGGACAGACACGAGGCGAAGACACAGCGAGGGGGAAGCCACAGGTGCACACAGCTGCTCCGAGGCCAGCGGCACGCCGGCCGGCCCACCTCCCATCCACACAGAGCGCACTGAGCCAAGTCACACACCTTAACAAGACCGCTGAAATGTGCGTCAATACCACGCTCCTTCAACAAGTCACAGGTCCGTCCAGTCTGAACACACACAGACACACACACACACACACACACAGACACACACACACGCACGCACACAGACACACACACACACGCACGCACGCACACAGACACACACGCACGCACACAGACACACACACACACACACACATACATGCACGCACACAGACACAGACACACACACACACACACACACATGCACACAGACACACAAGCCTCAGGTCCAGAGTCACTGACACGCTGAGCTTTGATTATTCCCACTGAATGTGTTGGAAACCACAGAAGAAGACACTCATAGACTCGTCAGAGGAGTCCAGTGACGGTCCGCTAACAGCTGCGGTGATGTGAAAACCTCTGATGTGGACCAATCAGGACGACCTGCAGGTGTGTAAGAGCCTTCAAAGCTTGCACTCACGTGGATGTTGAGCTCCACGTTCTTCCACTGGCAAAAACGAGTAAATTTATCACTGCAGGAAAAAAGAGACAACGAAATGTGAATTTACTGTCTGCTGTGAAACTCCTCCATCCAGTGCCCCCACCTCCACCTCCACCCCCACCTCCACCCCCCGCCTCACCTCTCGATGAACTTCTGGAAGATCTTCCCTCTCAGGCTGTCACAGATCTCCACTATGTATGGCTGCAGGAGGCAGACACATTAACAGCAGCTCAGACAAACGTTCTCAGTAACTACGTGATAAACATTCTTTGCAAATGTTCGTGAACGCATCGTCTGACGACTGACCGGCGCCGCCGTCACGCTCTGTGTGTGACGCTGAGCTTTGCTGGGGTTCGGCCCATTAAAGCGTCTGTGCTGCGACGCTGGAGGAACACTGAGGCCTCACAACACAGACAGGAAATACTGACAGGTTGATGTAATATGTTTGAGGGAAAATTAAGTCACTGGGGATAATTTTCTATCCAGAATAGAGCCGTGCTGTCGTCTGACAGAGGAAATTGCCGATTAGATTAAGAGAGATGAGAGAAATCAACTGTTCTCTCTTCTGTGTTTATGTTTTCTTGGATGCTTTTTCCAAACTGAACTTTTCATTAATAAAGTCTGAATCTGAGAATCTGGAGATGAAAATAACGCTGATGAACGGACAGCAGGGCTGGGCGGAGGCTGAACAAACCCTTCAGAGACATTTCCTTGATAAGGAAACAAGAAACTTTCATAAGCTGTTGACATACTGACGACCAATAGCATCACAGGAACAAAGCTATTCTTAGCCAATCGTCGAGCGGAGCAGCGCTGGCTGAGTCTGCTGAACACAAGTCGGACTGATGGACGGGAGAGATGACGGCTTCTTCTGAGGCGTCGGCGCCACCTTAAACCTGACATCAGCGCCGCGGTCACATTTCAGCATCGCCTCGCCACAAAGCAGAGGAGACTGCTGAAAATCAGGCTGGTAGGCGCCTCGTTCGCCATGACGCCAGAAGACGAGCGATCAGATCAAACTCACTTCTGAGCTTCTCCTCTCACGCTGAGGGACTCCTGACTCAACAGAAAACGTTCATTTATCTTCGTCTTGTTCGTTTTTCTGAACGGATTTCCTCTCGCTGGAACAATTCTTGGTCACATTTCAGCTTCCACATATGAAAATGACTGTGATCAAAGCCGCTGCCGTACCGCCCGGCCACGGCACGAACCGTCTGCAGCCATTTTGAGGATTCACACCTTCAAACGTGTCAAAGGTGTGAAGTACAAAAATAAAGGAGATCGTTTCATGAATTACTGTGGCTGCTGACCAGCTCACAGATCTCAGTCTGGCTGCTCTTCATCACTTAGTGAGGACAAACATTCACATTTTCTGTATTTCCTGCTGCAGAAGCAGAAAAACCACAGAAGAAGACAGAAAGGTGTTTTACCTGGAAGAGAGTCGGGGGAACCTGCTTCTTGACTAAGTGGCTCTGCACGTGGTCCACGGCTTTCTTCGAGAAAGGCTGAGACAGGAGGAGGAAATAAAGGAGGTCATTAAGAGGTGCAGCGTTACCAGTAAACTCAGCTCTGCATCCCGAGTGGAACATGACCGGGAACGTTAGGAGCCGCGAGAGCGCCACCAACGCCGAGGCTAATATCCCCGCGTGTGTGGGCGGCGGTTTATTAACTTCCTCCCTTCAGATGGCGCTCAGCACCAACTTTGTTTTACATCCCAAACTGTTGCCTCGCAGGAGGATTAAAGCTGCACTGAGTGCTGTTTGGTTTCCCATCATCCCTCTGTGCTCTGATACGTGTGTATCTTGATATGAAACACACTCTTTTGGATGGATAGATCACGTGTACGCTCAGGTCACTGACTCTGGTCTCAGTCTGAAGTGTTCATGGACGCAGAGCTGAAGCGTCTGCTGATCAGAGATCAGATCGATTCAGTCGTCTGTTTCAGAGACGCTCAGACAAACCGAGGCGTGCGTTACGTAAACATTCCTCACAGCTTTACTCGACCATGACGGAGCTACAGAAAGAGCCACAAAGCTCCTGATACTTGGCTCCTGATGAGCGACTTGCTGACATGCTATAGAACACCTTCACCTGATGATCGATCAGGAAACACTGGGCAGAAAAGAGGGATGGACAGACGCTGAGCTGCAGCTCAGTTTTTAAAGGCCTGCGGATGGAAAACTGTCCAAATACATCACATCTTTTTCTCTCTTGTGACCCGTTTGGCGGCGGGTGTCTGGGGCCGCAACGTTACAGCAGCCAGACTCCTCGTCCAACCAGAGGCCACCTCTGCGTGTCTGTAGGTGCTTGACTGCGAGCGCCTTGGCGGCGCCGCGTGATGTGACGGCGCCCTCACATGTGAACAGGACAGGAGCTCCTTCATGATGTAGCCGTCGTAAATCTGCCGGCTGCGGCTCAACCTCTCCTCCTCGGAGTCCAGCTTCTCGTAGTCCTTAATCTGAAACAGACACACGAGGTCATCTCAGCGCCACGGCAAAACAAGCAAAGCGCTTCTTGGGAGGGCTAAATCTGAATGAGCAGGATTACAGGCCTAATCTCTCATCCGCCCCATGAGGCCGTCTAATTCCGCTCACACGGGACGCCGTGGACTTACTTCTTCGTAGAACTTGAGCTGCGGCACGGCCTCGTCGATCTCATTCATGCAGAAGTCCTTGAACAGCAGGAAGCCTGTCGGACACACAGAGGATGAACCGTGAGGACAAACAACCGCTGATGTCACGCCTGACGGTCCAGGCCGAACGAACACACCTGGACGAACACGTGACAGTACACAGGTAATACAGGAAGTGGCACAAAATGCAGGTGTGACCGCACTCGGACTCTCAGTGCGACAAAACAAAACAAATAGTCAGCCTTCAGACTTTGCTGCTTTTCTCCCAGAATGCACCTCTCACGGCAAACGAGCAGCAGAAAAAAAAAGCATTAAATCTTTGGAAAACATTTTGGTTTTTTCTCTGAAGTTTCCTTGGCAGCGAGCGTCAGAGAACAAAACGGTGAGTTTGCTGATGTTTGTTTTCTGTCAGTGACACATTCGACCATCGAAAGCTGTGAGGACAAACACGAGGCAGACGCTGAGCCATTTCATCACCATCAGGTTAAACTGGAAATCCTCTGTTTGTGACCAGAAACACCCTAAAAACTGACGGCCCTCCATCGGCCTCGGCTGCGCTCGCTTCTAGTGCCGCTACGCCAACATTAGCATGCTAACACCGGCGGCCATAATGGATTGAGGTTGTCTTGTTGTTATTAGGGCTGATTCTGAGCCTTCCCTCCAGCCCACACACACACACACACACGCACACACACGCATACACACACACACACACAGACACACACACACACACACACACACACACACACACATGCACGCACGCGCGCACACACACACAGGTCATAATTACAGAGATGCAGCAGGCGTTACTGGCTGAAATGACGCTCTCAAACGTGCAGACAATGGATAATAATCTCATCACGTGCAGTCAAATCTGCGCTCAGTAAGCATCATCTGTGGAAGACGAGGGGTGGGGGAAATAAAAACGTTTGCTCGCAGAGATGAGGCGCTGTTGCCATGGTAACTGCCTCCGTGGCTACGGGCTGTGTGTGCATGATGGCATGGAGACTCAGAGGAGATGTACAGTAGGCGGTGGTGCTCGCCGGGGGGCCGGGCCGGTGAGTTACGGTGATCCCCTGATGTCTGCAACGTACAGAGCATCCAGAGGACGGAGGAGACACGGGGACGAGTGCTGTTGTTGAGACACAGCCGCACTCGGAGAGTGTTTGCATGCGTCCTCTCTGTGGCTTTACCTGATTAGCATCAGGTATTACCAAAAATAGACGGCTAACGAGATCCCGTTCTCGACAAAGACGGCGAGTCCAATAGGTCAAACCGTCCCACCTGACCCGTGAGACATCGCCGTGTGAGAGCGGCATGATGGGCTGCCGGACAACAAGGTGGTGGAGGGCGTCAGAAGAAAGTGTGGCACAAATAAACCACATGACTGAAAAGATGCTTCATAAAAATTAAGAAAAGCATGAAATCTTGACTTTTTGGACATCTATGAAAACATTCAATCAACACAAAAACAACCTGCAGCTGCTCTGATAATTAATTAATCACAAGGCCAAAAATGGCAGAAATTCATCGTTCCAGCTCCTAAATTTTAAGTTTAGCTGTGTGTTTTTTAATCTATGTGGCATGAAGTGAATATCCTGAGGTTTCACAGTGTTGGTCGGATTAAAATGCCGCTTTAAGACATTTCATACGAACATTTGATGATAAAGGTTACAAACAATCAGCTGCTGAGGAAAGCAGTGATACTGACGTTAGTGTGTGCGTGCATTAATCCACAGGTACACGTGGAGGAGGGGCTGAGGTGCATCAGGAAACCAGAAATGAAGCCTCTCTGTCTGAACCAGTCTGTATTAAAGTCTTGCTCCTGTCTGACGATCTGTGGATCGTTTCAGAAATCAGCCACAGAAACTCAAAACGAGCTTCTCGGCTGCTGAAAAGTGCCTTTTGTTTGTGTCCCCGTGGCCTCGGTGATTCGGTTTAAGGCGAGCTCGCGGCAGAGGCCGTTTGTTTGGGGCCTCGTGCCGACTATCATCCATTCTCACTTCTTCCCCCTCTGCTTTATCTCTCCTGCAGACGTGATGCATCATTTCCCCTTCGCTCTGCGCTGACACTGAGGCTCACAAACAAACGCTCACATGCATCCACACACCGTGTGTGTACACAGCCCACTGCACAGGGCATCCTTGTTTGCAGAGAGGGTGCAACTGACACACACACGCATGCACGCACATGCACACGCACACACACACACACACACACAGGTTTTCGGCGGCGAGGACTGAACGTGTGAGGGAGGTATTAAGAGAGAGGGACAGCGGGGAAAACGACAGTTCTTACATCACCAAGAGTCAAGGATTAACCTTAATCGCTGAACACTTCAACACTGCCCAGCTAATTCAACAAATGGCCTCTTCCAGAGAACACACACACACGGACACACACGGACACACACACACAGTTCCTCTGAGCTTCGTCTCATTAGTGAGATCACCTGAACCGTCTAAAAATACTGAGCCGCCTTGTTCCGCCTCTGTCGTCCATCACCTGCACGCATCAGGAGGAGCAGGTGGAGCCGAGGAATCGGAGCCTGGGATTGGTTGATCAGCTCAGACCTGTCTGTCGCTCAATGTGGCGGAGAAGATTTTGCGTCACATATTTCTACTGTTTGTGTGGCCATCATCAGGACGGAGGACAAACTGATCCATCGTGACGACAAACTTGTCTCACTGTCCATCAGATCTGTCAATCAAACTACACTTCCTGGGCGGTGCTTCATGTGTAAAATAAATCCTATAATATTGATATTTTTCTGGTTTTTCTCCTCACTTTGCTGCTTCTCGTCAGGCTGTTTTCACCTGCGTTCCTCTCACGCCGTCATTATCTCACATAAACATGGAGTGGAGTCCGAGCTTTCCTTCAGTTCGTTCAGTCGTCCACCTCTGACCTCCAGCTGACGTGTTCAGGCTTCCCCTCGCCGATGTGATGTGTGAACAGCAGGAAACAAACAGGCTGCTGCTCACTTTCAGGTGAGCGAGTGTTGAAAAAAGTACGATTTGACTCATTTATGAAAAGGAAAAAAGTTTGTGCTGAAGGGTCATGTGAGACGGGACGGCTGTGCTGCATTATACATACACTGACCTTTACTGGTGGAAGAGAGCCAGCACCAGCAGGCAGAGTGTGTGTGTGCGTGCGTGCGTGTGTGTGTGTGCGTGCGTGCGTGAGCTGCACAATGTGGCACATATTCATTCAGTACTACACCAGGATAAGCAAACAATGTTAAGTATTCTCCAGTCCTGTTTGATGGCGCGAGTGCAGACTGAAGCTGCCACCATCAGCTCAAAGACGCCGTTCGTGATTTCATAAACTGGTTTCTGATTCGACGACACGGTGCCATAAACACGTCGACATTAAAGTGTAGGCGGTGTGGAGGTGCAGGCCGCCATGACCCAGTTTAGGCTCAGTGTGTTTCCATTCTGAAGTTTCTGTTTTATAACTGAAGCACGTTTTGTCTCATGGCGCGGTGGACGGATAAAACTGAACGAACACGGCTGGAGTTCGAGTGTGGAAAGGACAGATCTGAGCAGCCCTCCCAGGGCAGCGCTAACCTTTATTATTGATTGATCTGCAGGCTGTTCTTTCAATGAACGGGCTAATTGTTGAATCTAAAAATGTCAGAAAGTATTGTCGCATTTCCACCGAGCACCAGGTGACATTATCAAATGTCTTCACTCGTCCAAGCATCAGTCCAAAAAGCAGAGACGTCCAGTTGACAGTGATAACAGCTGCTGAGTAATTTTTGACTAATCAATCGATCACTTCAGCTCGACAAGGCTCACATGCAGGCTGGAGCTCGTCTCGCTGGATGTCATCCTCTGAGGTCGCACCGCCTGCTGAAGGCAGAAAAACTGGATCTTTGTATGAGAATGAATAAACGGCGTCAGCGGGGCCTGAACCTGAGCTCAGAGCTGCAGGACCAAAGACTCAGCAGGTCCTGGATTCTCATTCACAAATGTCACATGACGCTGGCGTGAAGCGTGTCAGCCAAAGACACTTCCTGTCTCATTATGAGACCATGTGATCAGTTTACAAAAGGAAGCCACACAAAGCGCAGTGAAGGCTGTTGACCTGGGCAGGTGAGAGGCGTTCATGGTCCCTCCTCTGACACCGACATCAGAGGACTGACATACTTAAAACACGTGACGGAGCAGACGTCTCCTGTCTGTCCTGGAGCGGCTCTGACTGCTGATGAAGCCGCTGAATATGCAGCTGTTGACATTTAACACGCTGCACTTAATGAAGTGTTTCACTCAGATCACGTTATGAACACCTTCAGTTCATGATAAACCAGGTGAGAGGCGAGATGTCCTCACGTCCTCAACCTGGACATGCAGGGGGGCACTGTGGTTTATACACACGGGTTAACGTCCAACTGGACACACGGGACACGACCACGAACCACACGAGCATATGGAGAGCGCCTGCGGGCCATTCAGCGCGCTTCTTCACGTCCACCTGCGCGGCCAATCACAGCCAAGCTGGCTGCATCTCAGGTAATATTTGGGACCATTCCTACCAATCAGTGCAGAGGGAGGAAGCTGATGGAGACGCCTTTAAAGATGAAGACAAAAACGAACGAAAGTAAGGACAAAGACGAGCAGAAAGCCTGTCTGAGAGACACATGGTGAATTCAAAGAGGACACACACACACACACACACACACACACACACACACACACACACACACACACACACACACACACACACACACACACACACACACACACACACACACACACACACTCTGCCAAAAGTCTGGGGGGGTCACAGAAAGGGTCAGAGGAAAAATGGAAAGTGGGCAACAAAGCAAAAAGCCGACATCTGTCTCTGTCGTGTGTGGAGAGCGGAAAGTGAGGCGGCGCTCCACGCCACGCCACGCCACGCCACGCCACGCCACGCCACGCCACGCCACGCCACGCCACGCCACGCCACGCCGACATGAGGTACGCTGCCAGAGGCATGATGGGTAACAGAACGACCACAACAGCAATGAAAACAGCAACAGTTGGTAGTGAAATGCATTAATGTTTAGTGGACGTCTGGACATTTTAAACCTCTGAGGGGACAAAGATCTGCAGAGTCAGAGGACGTCAGGGAGGCCAGGTGGAGGCAGAGCGACTCAAAGGCAAGAAAAGATGGTTGAAAACGCTGCCGACAAACTGCTTCTGCTGAGGAAGATCATGTGATTGGAGCGAAAGCTCAGGAGCGCTGCAGCAGGCTGCCGAGCTCGTGCTTCACTGCTGCGTTTCTTTCCTGTTTGTGGGTTAACGCCCGAGCGCGGGGCGCATACAGAGGGTGGACAAAAAAACATGAACACCTGTGACCGCACATCGCAGGCGCCCAGGAAACACACTTCGCTTTAGTCATGGTTTAGTAATGGTTATTCTTCAGGCTGCAGTCTGTGGTTGTCTTCAGTGAAATATGTCAAACTGCAGGTGTCCTCTGTCCCCCCAGAGAGCAAAGTAACAGCTCTGTCTTTGTCTGTTTGAAATGTGCTGTATGAATAAAGTTTGGGATTATTGTTGTGATCAAAGGTTAGGGGAGGGGAGTGTCTGGTTTTCACTTTGAGAGCACAGTAGAAAAACCTGACAAAATCTAAAAACTGCAGTACTTGTACACAGTGCAGGTACTGTGATGTGAAATCAGACTCTTTGGACAGGACAGTGTGAATCATGATGGATGAATAAAGGACAGACGCGGACAGTCTGTTGACATAAACATCCTGGCCTCTCAGAGAAATGGTGCATTCTGGGAAAAAGAGACGGCTCTCCTTTTAACGCCGTCCTCTCCGTTTCCTCCCTCTGATTCTCATCACCTGTTTCATTCCTCCTTTAATCAATTTCATTTCTCCCCATCCACAAGCAAATGCGGCAGTTCTGGTCATGTTCCCATGGCAACCGCAGTTGCTAGGCAACGCACGACTCTCCATCATCCATTCCAGAAGTCTGACAGATGGAGAGGAAGAACGCCAAGGCGAGAGCGAGAGGAGAGAGAAGGGGGAAGACGAGAGAGAGGGGGAGAGGGTGGACATCAGGAGAGAAAGAAGAAGAAGAGGAAGAAGAAGAAGAAGGAGAAGAAGAAGAAATGGCCGACGCTCGAGAACAGAGGAGGAGCAGAGCGGCACAGAGGAGGAGGTGATGCAATCCTCATCCAACTCTCCTCCAATCAGCTCTCTGCATCTGGAGTCAAAGCCTCCGTCAGCTTCATGTTTCACTGCTGTCACGAGGGGGGGTCTCGTCCACGAGCGAGCCCTGCTCATCAATGACACTTCAACGCTGTGACTCCATCTGACCTGCTGGAAAAGGTTTGACTCAACTTTATTGACACAGCACCGACAGACAATAAGTGCACAAAGCAGGAAGATCCTGAATGCGCAGCCTGTGTTCCGCTGATCTGGAGTCTGATTCACATATCAATCAAAAATGTGCACTTCATGTCGACCTTGATGCTGCTGGAAACATTAAAGGCTCCAGATTTCCACATCTTCATGCTCCTCACGCACACGAGCCATGTATTAAATCAACATGAGTCATGACAAAAGCAGATGTGTTTGCATTTTGTTTACCCCCGTGGAGAAACGTGACACAGCGGTACTACGAGGAGCGCGCGGTGCAAAGCAGAGTACAAGTACTACCATGAGAAGTACGCCTGTGTGCACAGGTGTACAAAGTGTGTAGTAAGGTGTTCAAAATGAGGACCGCTGCTCTAAATCAGAGCTGAAAAAGATGTACCGCGCTGAGCCACAGGCTGAGAAGACAAAATGGAATTATGACATCCAATTACTGAGTCGAGCACGGCGGTGGCGTCCTCAGTCCGTCCGGCCACACAGCGGTTTCATCTCCACCGTCGCTTCGTTTGACCGAAACAAAGGCTGAAAGACGCTGAACCGCTCAGCAGAGCAGAGGAGGCTGAGCAGACGTGACGTTTATCCGAAGGCTGATCACCATGACGACGCCTTTTCACTCATCTCATAAACTGCTGGTAAAAAAACACTGAAAAACGCAGCTTTAAAGCAGCAGCCACGACATCAGAGCCGTGTGACATGATGCTCACCTTCCAGCCAATGAGGACTGAGCGTCTTTCATGGCCATATACATACAGAAAGTGAAGTCTCTCTGACCTCTTAATGTGACACATCACGTCAGACACGAAGCGTGCATGTGAAAACAGAGTATTAGTACACACACACAGCTGTGATTGCAGTACTTATTGTGGAAAACTACACACATATTTAAAAAATGATTCAAGGTGAAGCAGTGGCCAGTATGCCTGCTATATTTAGAGCGTACAAAATGTCCATTACATAATGGTCATCCTGCCTGACCCTGATTCGTCTGGCCCGTGGACTCCACGGACGCCATCTCCTCGCGCTCAGCGCTCGCAGAGGACTGACGGTCCAGCTGATGAGAGGCCAGGTGGGTCTCCTCAACGCGCTTCTTCAGCTTCAAGACAAGGCCTAAAAATAGGCCAGCGGCTCTCAAACCTTTAGGACAGCAGAGTTCGTGGACTGCCAAAGACTGAGAGACGCTGTCCAGAAGGGTTTTTAAAATGTATTAGCTGTAAAACTGTCTTCAGGTTTGACTCGTGATGCACGAACTCGTCCCATTCAATCCAATTCACCCCCTTGTCGGTCTTTAAAAGGGACGTTTCACGGCTGCACAAACACTCTGTAAATTAAAATCTGATTGGCTCACGCCGCGTCTCCCCTTCAGGACAAACATTCCAGCAGCACTGCAGCATCTCCGTCCCGACCTTGGTTGTCATGACAGTCAACAAGGCTCGATGAGCTCAAGGCTCAGCTTCTGCAACCGTTCATGAAAACCTACGTCCAACGACGAAGCTAAAACCCTGCAAGTCGACTGGAAAGGACACATTATGAGCAGGACAACAGAGACACGCAGGCAAGTCCACGACGGGGAACAAACCGCCAATCACGTGCAGATCAGACATTTCTGAACTCTTCATGAAGCTGGAGATCCAGGAGTGTGTGTAAAATAAAAGGACTTTAAAAATCCATTCGAGCAGACAACGGCAGCCCGTGTCCGTCCAATAAGACAGGTGTGCTGAGGTCTTTCCAAACCACGGCTGCAGCATTTTACATGAGCTGAAAGGGAAGAATAATAGAGACGGGCTGATTATTAAAGCCTGAATGAGCCTCTGTGTCCTGCTGTGACAGGACGCCTCGTACTTTGGAAATGTTATGCAAATGAAACGGCACAAATCATTGAAAAAGCCCAGATCTACGTTTCTGTCTTTAACCCTGAATCCACCCCAACAGGATGCATTCAGATACAGAGTGAATAAACCAGCATCAGCAACAAACTCTCACTCTTCCACTCGTTGGACTGTGAAGCAACAGCTTTGTGTTTGTCGCCGCTGTTGTCATGACTGAAACCGCTACCTGGACACAGCCTACGCTCACATGTTGCTTTGCAAAGCCACACATTTGCCATTCAAATGCAGACAGCACGCAGTGGAGAGCATGGTGATGTGTGACCAGCCAGCGCCAGCCCTCCACCTGCCACTGCTGAGACCGAGCATCCAATGACAGTGTGCCAGCCGAAAACAGGAGTGAAACCAGAGGAAACGCTGACGTGACACAAAATCTACAGCTCTGACTGTTCAAAGGCTCCGTTTAAGATCAGCAGAGCCCAATGATCATCTCACAGAGCGAAGCAGGGACGGCTTCCTGTTCATTACCTGGAAGGTAAACATCCCAGAGTGACCAGCTAACGAGGCTAACTAAGAGAGCTGGACCAACGACTGACGGCAGCCAGGGGACGGCTTCTGTCTCAAAGGAGACGCTAAGACAGACAGTGTGATGAGCAGAGACATGTGAGCAGAGCAGGGTCACAGTAAACACATTGTAACCCCCCCCCACTTTAATTTGAATCTTTTTTTCAATTAATGAATTGTTTGGTCTATTAAATGTCAGAGAATAGTGAAAAATGACATTCACGGCTCCCCAGAGGGCAAGGTGACATTATCAGATTGCTTGCTTTGTCCAGGCTGCCGTCCAAAACCCAAACAGATCCAGTTTACAGCCACATAAAACAGCAATCCTCAGAGCTGGACCAGGAAGTGTTTGTTGTTTGTGGTCGTCTAAATTCCAGCAGAGCGAGAGCACCTGTCATTCTGTTCAGAGAAACATCACCTGGGAAGAGCTGGAATATTACTGGACGGGTGAACGTCATGGGTTTCAAACGGGTGTCTAATAAGCGACGCCAGTTTGGAGTGCGAGGTGATGATACCGAACATGAGAGAGAAATAAAGAGGCGGACAGACAGAGACTGAAGACGAAGAGGAGCAGGCAGACAGAATTAACGCAGCCTGTTCTCACGGGGGGCTGAGACCCAGAACGGTAAGTAAAGCCAGCAGAAGCCTGCAGGGCGGCTGTGGTCCCCCGGTGCGCCACAGTCCTGGCACGCAGCCCGTCTGCTCGCAGTGGAAATCCTCAGAGGAGGCGGCACGGAGGCGCCGCTGCCAGCCGGAGGGCGGGGGGAAGCGGGAGACGTGACGCTCCGCATCGAGCCGCTGCACGAGAGCGACAGCAAACACAAACCGAGCCGACCAATCGCTGTGCTGCGCTGCGATGGCCGGCACGCACGTATGAGAGCAGGAGATTAAAAAGCATCTGACGTTATTCTGATGTGGAACACTCGGTGCTTCAGGACAATAAGAAAAGGCTTTCGCTCAGCAGGTGTCTGCGGCGGAGCAGCACACACTGAAACCACTTCGTCAGGGAAACAATCAAGGAGTTTATCTTCAGCAGAACGCTGTAAATATGTGGTGGCGGCGATGAGTTTGTGGCCGCTGTCCAGTCAGCCTCATGGGGATGAATGTCAGGACAAGCAGTGATGGAAGAAGCCCAGCTGTCAGTAACAGCACCACCTCCAGCCACGAGCAGCCGCTGTGGTGGATGTAGACCTGCACAGCCAGCGCCACCTCGCAGCTACACCACACTAATGAAAACAGCATTTTTAAGAAGCTAAAAACAACTAAAATTTAACCAAGACTGAACTGACACGTGAGCTCTTTCAGAACCGTGAGCTGACAGCAGAACACATTCAGCAGACAACCAGCAGGCTTCACTTCGGCCTTCTGGTCAGCAGCTTGTGCGGCACTAACGTTTTTCATCCAGCTGATAAATGATGTGAACAGGTAGAAGCAAAAGTCAGTGTCAGCTCAAAAGGAGAAGCCTGGATGTTTTGCACACTGCTGATAAAACGAGTCTTAAAGTCTACAGTCACGCTGTGAGCCTGGACTCACAGCAGCGCTCCAAGCTGTGTGCTAGGCTAATGTCAACATGCATGTGTTAACAGGGACTGCATAATGTTTACCGTGTTCATCTTAGTTTTGCATGTTAGCGCGCTAATATTTGCTGATCAACGACAAAAAAGTACAACTGGTGCTGATGGGCTTACTGGTGATTCAGTTTCCAGGTATTTGGTCATAAAACAAAGTATTGTGCTTCCATGATGGTGGTGTCAGGTGACAAAACATAAAGACCTGCCAACAGATCGACACTGCCATCGCTACAGCCTGAATGCTAGCATGGCTAAAAGAGCGAGAATGGAAGAGAGCATCGAGACATAACCAGAACTGTACCAGTGCAGAGCTCAGTGTACTAGTACAGAGCTCAGAGTACCAGTACAGAGCTCAGAGTACCAGTACAGAGCTCAGAGTACCAGTACAGAGCTCAGAGTACCAGTACAGAGCTCAGAGTACCAGTGCAGAGCTCAGAGTAGCAGTAAGCTTGTGAAACAGCAGCCACTGTGGCCGAAAGCGGCGATACGGGGGTAATGTGACTGCTAATGCTTACTGTACTGTGACATCAGGACGAGAGAAAGGTTCCACAGACTGACTGAAATGTTGGTCAGGGCGATGTCTACCTAAAGCCTGCTCACACTAACCATCAGAAATCAGCTCAGGGAGAAGTGGAAAATAAAGTCCTGCAGGCCTGCAGAGTTTACAGGAGCAGTTTGAGGGAGTCTGACATGAAATCAGCGTCTTCATTCGGTGGTTTGACCACCGGTGAGCTCTGACAAGTTCATGTTTCAGTACACCAACATGTTGTTGTATTGAACTGTATCCGCCGTTAAAGCCACTTTGGATCAGGCTACACTTTCATCACATCTCTCAGCCTCCATCAGTGGGTGGGGTTTCCCTCAGCGGACTCCATCAGCCCATTAAGGCCAAACGTGGTTAGCAGCTAGCCAGCGAGCCCTGAGCTAAGATCTGTTCTCATTACTTTCAGTTTAAAGTGAGAGGACGTCCTCGGCGGCTCACAGTCGTGTGTGACGGCTGTATGAATGTGATCACGCTGGAATAAAGCAGACTCTGACAGGAGCTTATTTAATTGTGTGACTCGTCTCTTCCCTCCTGAAGAGAAATGCTGATTCTTCTTCTGCTGATTCTATTACGACGACCGCAACGTGTCATCTTCCAGTGGATGTTATCCCTGATGCAATTAAAAACACTGAGACTTACCAATTTTCTGGTTGAAAATTTTGTCAAACGTCAGTTCATCTCTCTCCTCGAGGTACTTCTGCATCACGCTGCGAATACTGTGAACACAAGGAGGTGGGGGGGGGACAGGAGAAGAGTATTAATACACACCATCATCATCATCAGTTCACTCAGCCAGAGGTAACAGTAAGCTAAGCTAATCTCTGAGGTGTCTGTGTCCCTCCTCCACCTCCACCCGCCGTCTGCGATCCTCGCCTCGGTTTGGGACTCTCCCGGCCACCTGTCCCCTGACAGTCAAGCTAAAGGGAGGGAGGAGGGACACAGGGGAGGCTGCAGGGGAACCTGGAGAGATGCATGCTACCCTGGGAACGGGTGCTAATGAGAATCAGAGTGGGGAGAATAAATCAATTAGCACCCCCTCCACAGGCCCATTAACACTACGCAGCGCCCGCCGTACAGCAGAGGGAGGAGGCCGGGCTTCACCTCCACCTCCTCTGCAGGCTCACACCGAGCATGTGAAAGGAGAACTCCTGGCTCCTCGTGACTCGGCCATAATTTCTCCGGTATTTACACTGCGATAGCGCCGCTCACGCTGCTGTTTTCTGTTCCCACAGCAGGCAAACAACACAATCACAGAGAACCTTTTGGTTCCACAATTGAGTCCAAAGAAAATGTTAAAAACTGTGGAGGCATTTCCTCCAGAGCGCTGATGCTGATTGGTCAGGTTTTAATGACTTCATCATATAAATACTAACTAACCTGGAGCTGTATTGGCTGAGTTCTCGTGTAATGACAGTGAACGGGGACTTCATCACACCTCTGCATGAATAATTCAGAACAACTTCATGCAAAACAGTTAAGAGCTGAAAAAGCGCATCATGACAGCAGGCTTATTATTCACAGTCGATCTGTGCGCAGCGCTGAGCTCGTCTGCAGGCGCCGACTGGCTGGACGGCGTCTGTAGACTTACAGTCAGTATACACCTCAAAGCACACGTCATCACCAAGAACTCCTGTGAGTACTTTGAAATATCAAAAAAAAAAGCTCATTAACACTCAAATGTATGCATTTATGAAAACGCAGGAAACTGTAAATTCTCATGTAGCCATGCAGGACAGTTTAGTATTTACAAGTGAGCAAAGAAGAAGAAGAAGAAGACGAGTTTGACTGTTGCTCCACAGAAACGACAAAAATAAAAGCAAAGCTGACATCAGCGTCACTTCCTCCTTTCAGAGACAAAGCTTATATCTTTTCTTCCAACCATCGAGGCGCCAGGACGCATTTAAACTACAGCTTGACTTCACAGTGAAAAACTGGGAGCGCCTGCTCGTCCCTGAGGACCCCAGCAGAGCGGCAGTCCTCGCTGGTCATGCGGCGGCACCTGGCGCCTGTGCAGCAGGTGTCATGGAGGAGCGGGGAGCAGTGGATGCAGCGTTTCAGCGACAGCCGCGGCGACAGGAACAAGAACCTAGGAAGTAAACGCTTCCTCTTTTAGAGGAGGCCTGTTTGTGTGCCCCGCTGAATCATCAGCAGCTGACTCGGGATTATTTGTATGAAACCACCAGATTAGGACGGCTGGTCATATTTACTGTAACAGTCGAGCCTTGTTAGGCGTAAATCAACCACGTACGAGGAGGAAAGTTTCCGATGCATCATGTGTGGTCGGCGAGCTTAGCTGAGGATATCAGCAGACGTTTACTGTTACTGTCAGGCAGTGCATGGACAGCTATGGGTGACGGCTCCAGTCATGAAAACCACACACAGAACATCATTCAAGCCCTGAAAAATCAGGTTTTTGTCTTCCGTTGCTCTCACTAACAGTTTTATGGCTTTGCACCAACGTAAACCTCAGTTAGCAGCAGCAGCTTCGCCCATCGTCAGCTCAGGGGAGCAGATGACCGGAGCCGGCGGAAAACAAAGAGGCCCCCGCTGTGACGGTGCAGTTTGACTGACAGAATGATGCTGGCACACGTGATAAACAAGGCAATTTTCTATCTCCAGGAGACCGCCGCGAGAGTGCACAACATGTGACTGAACGCAGCACAAACGCTGGTATTTACTGACAACTGAGAAGAAGCAGTAATCACCAAAGTGCGCAGAGATTCGGCCTCAGACGTGCTCACATGCGGCATCATTCATACATAAACCAGTCATTCACCAGAACACCGTCACCCTCCACCCGCTGAGAGCCGCCGTGTTGCTGCATGGTTGCCACATATTGTGGCAACCAATTTTCAGTGATTTCACTGAAAAGGAGAAACGTGCTGAGCCTGTCTTCATGTGGCAGCACCACAGCGGCCATAGTGACGAGGCGAAGATCAGCCTGGCAGAGCTACGTCACGGTGATGGAGGCTACAACCATCGGCTCTGCAACTACGCTGTAACGCCATAAACACACCAAACTGAGGCTACAAACGTCAGCCCATCCCTCATACAGACAACTCTATGTGCAGTCTACTGATAAGGTGTCCCAGGAGGAGTCCCACCCCTTCCAGCCTGCTCTCATCCTAAACTAATCCATCAGATCTTCTAAGAAAGGAACTCAACATTGAACCCGCTGTTCATCTTCATCAGTCACTTGTTTCATTCATTTTTCAAACAAACGTCACACGACCGATCGTTCCTGAGCCTCTGATGCATCGAGCTGCTTTCCTCACTCTCATATTGAATATTCGGCCTGTTGAGTGGAGGCACTGGGGAGTCTCCTGTGCTGCGATGTTTTACAGGCCAAACAATTAATGGAGAAAATAACCTGCAGATTGTCCAATGATGAACATAACTGTTAGCTGCAGCCCTGCAGACACAGAAAGGGAGAAGAGGCTACGAGCTCTCGACCAGCTACACTTCCAGCTGAAACACGTGGAAATCGAGGGACACTGGAAGGACTGGGAGTGTCAGTGGGAGTGTCAGTGGTCATGGGTGGCAGCAGGAAATGCACAGATATTCTGAGGTGTCTGTCTGTGTCTGTCCTGTGCCTGTATGCTAAGCTAGCACCCGCTGTGTGCACGGCTAACTGCACGGTCGGATGCAGACGAGGTCCATCAGAACATGCACTGCACCTTCCTTTCGGCTGCAGTTACATAATTGTGCCTCCATTACATCTGCTTCAGCAGCTGGTAGCACAGTCAGACGAGAGCGCGCTTACCTCGCCGACACGACGAGCGGGACAACAACCAGCCGAGAGCGAGCGGCCCGGCCTCTCCCAGCGCCGGGCCGCTCGGCTCCTGCCGCCTCCTGGGTGACCTTTGTTAGACCGCCAGCAGCTTCATCTGTGATGACGAAGCGGCACCCTGACGGCGGGAGACCCTGACCTAATTACATGTCTTCTTAAACACCCTTAGCTGCATGTCAGCGCACACCTTCTACGCTTGATTTATTGAACGCAGCACGCTTGTTTAATTTGCTGTGTCAACAGGAGAGCAGCACCGGCCGCATTCCTTTAATTAACAGACTTTTGATACGAGCACTGGAAATAAAAGGTCTTCATACTGAGCTCCAGGCGGGTGGAAAGGGGCTTCAAACCCTCATACTGACACACACGTGTGTGTGTGTGTGTGTGTGTGTGTGTGTGTGTGTGTGTGTGTGTGTGTGTGTGTGTGTGTGTAACCACGAGTCTCACTTGAGTAACTTTCAGTGCAACAGGAAAAGGTCATGGTACATGCAGTATGAGGGACGATGAAACAGGTGAACTCGTCTTTGTGTTCAGCTCTTTCTTCACAGAATCAAGCGTTTCAAACGTTACAGGACCAGCAGGCGTAAAGGCCCAGATGCTCGGCCGTCATTGGCTGCTGATCTGCACACTGACGGTGTACCAAACCGTGTTGTTGAGTATTCAGCACAACAGGAAGTACGAAGATGTGTAAATATTTAACATATTAACAGGATGCCACTCGCGTTTCAAGAGCTGGGTCTGCGGCATGTAACTGAACTGTGTTGACAGCGTATCACCTGTTCACATTTATTTCATGCTCAACCTGATCTTTAATCATTACTGCACAGATTTTTGACCTCTGCGTTTCTCACACTGTGGTTGGACGATAAGCAGCCTTATATCTGTCAGTATGTCTTCTTCTGACGGTACAAACATGGCCGCAGCGGCAGGAAAGAGCACTTATTTCAGTTTATTTACGCTTCCAGGCCTGCAATTACTTTTCCTTTACCCGGAAAACGAGTTCGACTTTGAAACCTGTTTTTCAGGCTGCCGCTTGGTGTCTGTCTGTGGAGGATTCAGGGGCGTGAATGAGACAAACGGAGCAGTTTTCAGAGAAGCAGCCATTTCCCATTAATTCACAGAGGGACTAAAATGATTTTACTTTCACTTTAGATTCATACATGCTGATACACTCCGACGCTCGTCTTAAAAGCTAGAACAAAGCTCTTCCTCTGTCTCACCGCTGGCTGGAAACACCCGCCATAGTAGCAGTGTTGCTTTTGGGATTTACACCTTGTGTGATTATAACACGGCGGCACCATTCACATTCGTTCTCTGTCTGAACTGTCAGATTATATAATTACAAAAATAATCAGCGGCTGTCCTAATTCAGCGCCTCGACAGGAAACTTCAAATGAAATCCTTATCTGAGGAAAGCTCAGTGTGCCTGGGACGTCGCCTCTGTGCACGACGCCTCCTGCTCTTCAGGTGAAGAGGCAAAAATAATTAACAGGGAACTCAAAAGCTGATCGGATGTCCCGTTTCCAACAAAGCGCGTGCAGCCGACTGCAGGACGAGCTGATGACCTCAGCACTGACACCGCTATCTGTTTTCTCATCAGCAAGTCCTGCAAACATCGACGGAGAAAAGTCACTAAAACGCCGACGGATCAGCTGAAACAGATGGCAGCAGGCGCTCGCGGGAAGCGACAGAAAACCTTGATGACTGAAGTGTGAAAGCGGCGTGCTCCTCAGAAAAGTGCATACATGTGAAGAGTATTCGCAGCTCTGCGCCGAGCGTTCGAGGCAGAGCCGATCTGAAGAGGTCAAATGGGCCCGGTGGTACTTTTCTAATGAGTCACTGCTCCGTCCAAGGGGGACATGAACAGGACTGCGGAGAAGCCATTAGTGCTGCAGCGTAATATCAAAATGTGATGAAGATCAATATCAGACGACTTTTGTTTTCAATTACACTAAAAATGAACTCCAGTGAGAAATCAAGCAGATGAGAAAGGAGCGATGAGGAGTGACAAACTTCTTAATAAGTGTTTCAGTCCAAGTCGAGAAAGTACTTTTTCACTGATGGAGTGATTTTCAGATCTCGTCTCAGCTGAAGGGACAGCTCTCAGCTTCCTCCTCGGCTGCTAAGCTAACGTTAGCTAACTGAGGGTGGTGTTGTCCTCTGCTGGCGTTCGAGCGGCTCAGTCAGGCTGTACTGAAGGGACGTTTCATGTCTTTAGGTGGTCAATATGACGTCTGTCCACCTGAGACAAACTACAGACAGTTTCAGTCTCATCTCCGCGTCCTGGATAACATCATGTCTCTCCTGTGGATCTCTCTGTAACAGCGGGCCGTCCCATCACCCTCCCCCACAGCTCATCTCCACTGCCTCCAGTGCTGCTGTCAAAATCTCACCTCCCTGCCAGAGGACACAGCCTTGGCCCGTGGAGAATGTGGCAGCACCACGCTATCTCCAAAGTGCCACATTTAACTGCCCCCCCACACGCATGGGCTGAAAGCTTCACACATGCACAACTGCTGCTGCAAAACCAGGCGGACGTCAGGAAAGTTTGTCAGTTTGCACAGCAGCTCTTCAGCTTCAGAGACACCGTCCACTCTCTCCTCTCCGCATCGGTCGCGTCATTGTCCAGCGTTTCACAGTTAAACTCAGTCCTGTGAAGGTGGGACGTCACTTTCAGCTCATTTGGCTTTTGATTAACCAGAAACTAACCAGTTAATCTTTCTGCTGTGTGACACTGCATCTCTCTGTCAGTCGAGTCCTGGAAGAGGACTTCCAGTCCAGTATTGTCTGTGTTCATGGATCCCGCTTTCCTCTAACTGGTCCAGTCCTGAACGAGAGCGCCGCAGCCGGCAGACGCCACACGGCTGCAGTGTAATCCGCCCGTGCGTTTGTGCGCCGTCGATGTAAGCTCAAAGCTCAAAGTGTTTGTTTTTGCCACTGACAGACTGATATTTGTTACTCTAAGTGTCTGACAGCATTATGAAAAGGATCACCACAGAGGAAGACCTTTTTGTTAAAGATTAAGATCCTTTTTGTTTAAAGCCACCAGAGTCCCTTTCAAACAAATAAACAGTCATTTTATCGTCGTTTATCACGCTGAGCGGAAACAAAACTCACCAAAACCCACATGGTTCATCTTTGCACTGTTCCAACAACCAACACCAACTCTGGTTTAGTCGAAATAAACCCTTTATCACTGAATCTGAGAGGCCGGACAGCAGAGAGGCGGCAAAAAACAGCCTGAATGTTTCCACATCTGACCACTGATTATTTACACCGGATGACCGGAGAGACTTAAATATGTCGGACTTCACCTGATTTTCTCGGTAGCGTAACACACTCGGGTTCGAGGAAGCGAGCTAGCTAACCGTCAACCCTTTGCCCTCTGCCCACTGACTGGCAGCACGTGGGTCTCCATCATCCAGCACGGCGACTGGTTCACAGCTTCACACCGGCGCTTATCGCACTGTGTGTGTATGCAAATGAACCTACAGGCCGACGCCTGCAACCTGTCAGCTTCTGACATCCCTCTGAAGCACAACAATAACATGTGAGATAAGGAGCATAATGCAGCCGGACACATTAGTGTAACGACGAGGCGTTTGAGGGGAATTTTCTTATCACTGTCTTCAGTCTGACTCGGCTGACTGATTTACTCAGCAGCAGTGTTTTAGTGCTTTATGCATCGATTAGCTGAGGCTTTCATCTCTGCAGCTGCTGTATTACAGTAGGCAATAAATACTAAAGCTCATATCTAACACAAAATCACTTAAAACACATTAACAAACACTGAGCTTCTTGGTGTTTAGTCGTATGGACGCACACACAGCTCTGCCTGATGCTCTGAAGCTACGTGAGCATGAATTCCACCTGAACTCGACAGCCGGCGTCTCACCGATCGCCTCCCGCTCTGCGGTGGATCGCGTGCTCGTCGCTCAAACGGCACCTCAGTGGCCAGTCCCTGGATTAACTTCCAGCGCCAGAGCTGTGCGACCTGGATCCTCGGCTGACCATCTAACGAGGAGCCGTGAACTCGATTAGCACGGCGTCCACTTTGACTGCCAAACAGCATGATGCTGATTGGATTGTCAGAGGCTCCAACCACACAGCCTCAAGTGAAGGAGAGTCGGTTCAACAAGCTGCCCAATAACCCGTCATCTCATTCAGGAGTTATTAGTCCCATCAGGCAGAGGTTTTGGATGTGTGTGTTAGGGTGGAGCATCGGGCGCTCCTGTCGCTGCTGATGGACGGTGAGTTCAAGTGCTTCTTAAAGGATAAGGCTGGCGACAGTCAGCATTCTTCTTCTGTCCTCTTAATGAACTCATTCTGCTCACGAGTGTTCTGTGGGTGTTAAAATCTCATTTTACACCAATTCCCACAATTCTCTACTCTACGGCTGCCATGTTGGTACGGGGGGCCGCGCCTCCTGCGCAGGTTGAGGCAGAATCGCTGAATTTTCAACCAGTTTGGTTTGTGGAAACCTTGTTAAATAGAAATGAGTTTTCAGAACAAAATCTTCTCATCTGATGTAGACAGTAACAGTCATACTTATTAATATTCAACATGATGAAGGCTGAATTACTACAGGGAAAATGGCTGCCATGATGTCATTTAGGTAAGCTTTTAGAAATAAGACTTAATTCATGAAAAGTGACAGAATTACAAAACACACTGAAGTTTAAAGATTGAGTACATTTTGACAGGTTTCACGGCTGTTTTTAAAGACATTTCCGGTGAAATATTCACAGTGTTCAGTGTATCAGCAGGGCTGTGCAGAGCTGCAGTGTTACAGTCAGACATGCTGATAAACTGCAGCTACAATTAGAGCACAATACAAATTCAGCAGTAAATGTATAAAAAGCTTGATTATGATTGATAAATAGCATTTTCAGCATCTTACTGATACTAATAAAACTTAATTTTTGTTCCTTTTCTTTCAGATGTAGGCCAAGTTAGCTTAGCTTAGTACCAGCACAGTCACGCTGGCTTAAAATAAGGATAATTTATCCTTGTTCATGTGTTCATAAGAGGAAAATGTCGTATAATAATGTTGTACCACTGAAATGTCACATTTTCTACGATGTGAATGGGTCAGTGCTGCACCTCACAGGCCACATGCATCATCTGCTGGACACACATCTGTTAGCAAGTTGAACTCGATGACATGAGAGAATCAAGCGGTGTGTTCAAGCGATCATCCAAACCCCCACAAGGCAGTGAGGAACAAAGACCTTCATATACTGTGTGTCCACACACCCTTGGCTGCGGCTAATGGCTTCTTTGGATTCTCTGTTTTTATGCCTGTTTAAGTGATGAATCGCACTGGTTTTGGTGGTCTTCGGAGAGGGTAACAGGTGCTTAATGGTTGTGCTACGACTCTGTGCAGCCAAACTTTGAACCTCTGTAGCACCGCGGCTACGTGCTATAAAAGCTAACGTACAGCCAGCTGACAAATGTGCGGCCACGGCCAAACCTCATCTGTCCACTGGAACGTCCCAGTCCAACTCCGACCGACCGTACAGGACCAGCCAACAGTGTGACCTGAACCTATCGCGCCTGAAGTTTGTTGCACCAGGTGGTGAAGTACAAAAACGGATCCGCTTTCAATGCAGCATGCTGACTTCACATTAGTTAGTATTACTTATAGCTTCAGTATGTTGTTAGCACGGTTGCTGTGCTAACACCATTTATGTCACTTACAACTAACACAAGCAAGTGCAGCTGCAAGGGAGCAAGCTACGAACTCGCAGCACTGCTAGCCCTCATGTGCGGCTACTTAGCTTGTGACCGACCACGCTGTGAAAAACATCCTGTGTGAAGTGTGAAGTGCTCAGCCGGCCTCATTCTACCGTGAAGCTCATGTCTTTACACCGAAGTCAGCATCGTGTTCACATTCAGGACACAGCTCGGGAACATGAGGCCGCGTAACGCTGATGCCGCCAAACGCCAACAACTGACTCTGACTTGACGCAAAGTAAATGTGACAGAACGTTCAATGCAAAGAAGTGACGGGTCTCAAGCGAGCTCCAAGCTTCTGCAGGTTCATTTTAATACCATACTGACACGAAGTGAAACCACTGGCTGGCTGAAGGAAGGAAACCCACATTTATCTCCTTGAAAACCTTTCACAAACCGTTAGCAAAGTGGCTAAAACCTGCACAGAGCGTGGTTATTACGATGCAGGCGAACTGTGATAGATAACAAGTCAAATATGTGTTTGTTATAAGATGGTGGCATTATATGGTCTGGATGTTATCCCACGTCAGTTAATAATAATAAGGGCGGGTGTCAGATAAGAAACCACCAGAGGGGAGAATTCATTTCAGGCCTGAAGATCCTCTCAGTGCTGAGGTGAATTCATTTTTCTTCAAACTCTCAAGTGAGCGACACATCTCTGCCTTTCACGACAGATAAACGAGGGATAACACACACCGAGTGATTTTATATCGTTCAAAGCTCCAACATACGAAAGCTACTGATCAAGGCGAGAACGTTTCATTAGCTATTGTCGAATATCCTTTAATGAAATCATTTCAGCTGGAACAAAACCAACATGTTCATTACTGAGCGCGAGCACTGTCCGGATCACTGCTTTCTGCTGATCTGCCAAGACGAGTCAGTGAGTAAATGAATAGCTGATCTCCGAAATCACTCTCAGTTTCAGTGTAAAGGCTGTTCAAACCCACATCGACGCTGAAGTCACCACGCAGAGCCATGAGCTTCATGCATGTGTGTCACTAACAGTGCTCAGTTTGTGTTTGATTAATGTGAACTTCGGGGTGTTTGGCTGTAAACATGATGACCAAATGAAACCTGACAGCGGCGCCAACTGCCGGCTTAGATCTGCTCCACGCAAAGCTGCTGGTCACACGATGGTTAGCGTTTGACTGAACCCAAAATGTGTGCTGTCAAATTTACAAACCTCGTCTGATGAGCGACTATCTCGAGAACCAAATTTTAACCACATCCTCTCCAATCAAGTCAAACCTGGTGTGAACAGACGCGTCGGAGGCCCTGACGAGCTGCACAGCGGCGACAAAAGGATGTGCAGATATGTGCAGAAGCTGGGTGGATGTTTCATTTCAGACAGATTTTAGCTGCTAACAGCCTGGTTGAACAGAGGCTTCAGATCAAGAGCTGCATGCACTGATGGCCTCACAGTGTGTGTGTGTGTGTGTGTGTGTGTGTGTGTGTGTGTGTGTGTGTGTGTGTGTGTGTGTGTGCGCGCGTGCGTGCGTGCGTGCGTGTGTGGGGGGGCACATGCTACATAAAACATGTTTATC
Organism: Chaetodon trifascialis; assembly: GCF_039877785.1. Lineage (NCBI taxonomy): Eukaryota > Metazoa > Chordata > Actinopteri > Chaetodontiformes > Chaetodontidae > Chaetodon > Chaetodon trifascialis. The sequence continues at coordinate 1,253,040 of NC_092075.1, read as the reverse complement.
ATCAGACTGTCAGTGAAGCAGGCCTGGGGGGGGGGTGAGCAATGTCTGACAGACAAAGCACGGCGTTAACACTTTGTACTGTTGGAAACATCAGGACAAATGCAACCGGGGGAGCTGAGGATACGAGGCCAACTTCTTGGTAAGTTACAGGTGTAAAACAGCACGCAGACTGAGGCGTCGCACGGTCGTGTGGGTGAGATCATGAAGCCACCGAGCTGCTGCACGTCTGCAGACATCTCAGCTGAAAGGCTCCACGGCCACGGAGCATCTACAGTCAGTCACAGGTCTGAGAGGAAGCACGCCTCCATGTCCCCACACGGCTGCACAGCATGCACAAAAGATCCATCCACCTGACAGGCAAACCAACACCACAGCACATCATCAAAGCCCTCCGTGCGCGTGCTTACCTGGGCTCAGGGAGGATGATTTTCTTGCTCGCTCGGGCCGCTGGAGTAGACTTGCTCTTCTCCATCGCCATCAAATAACTGACATCGGCGAGCACTGCTTCGAGGTCCGCCATCTTTCGACCCTGGGACGACCAAATCAATAAAATGACCGGGCTGGGGGTGGCTTCTGTTTTAGGGAATTAAAAAAAACAATGTCCTCCACCAGATATGACCAACATCCAGCGCCAAGGTGCGCGACGGGGCCAGCGGGGCGGGCGGCGGGGCTGACCGTCGACTGGAACGGTGTCGCTGTCTCCGGCTGTAGTCTGTTCACTTCGCCTCAAACTACCATCGTTGTGACAGAAAAAGGAAATTGAGGGGGGCAGACATTGGGTGACAGGTTAGTCGACAGATAGAGAGTCAGCAGGGCCGCGAGATCACCGTCCTTGTAATCCCATTGAGTGCAAACATGCAGGTTTCTTACGGGCGTGTTGGAGGAAAATAATGCAAAGACTGAGGCGGCCCTTCCCGCTGTACAGTAATGTGATATGTCTCACACAGAGGTTACATGCGCCAGATGCGGGATCTGGAGACAGCTGTCAAATCCTACAGGTCTCTGGGGACTCTGCTGGTCCTCTTGATGGAGACGTGTCCACACGGCTGGTTTGTCTCCAGTTCGGCATGTGTCTCAGGCTTCTTCTTGAAATGTAAACACCGTGCTGTCGAAAAAAGAGAGCAAATGTGACTGAGTCCTTCTGGACGGCTGAAAAGCAGCTTTACGGGTTTAAAGCAGGGACACGTGTAGCTGCTTTTCTTCGTCTCAAACGATCCGTGAGACCGAAAAAAGGGACATTCAGGAGGGAGGACGCCGGGTGACAGGTTGAAATGTGTATCATCAGGGTGCTGCTTCGTCGTCCTTAACGTCTCAGCTGGTGCAGCAAAAATGCAAATCTCTCAGGCGCGTTTTGGCACAAATAAGACCTCACAAGAAGAGATTAAAGACGAAGCAGGGCTGAATAAAATCTACACACCGCTGCTGTTTGTGTCGCCGTCGTTGCTGGCTGGCTTCCTGTGTAACGTACGGCTGAAATGTTCCCTAACGGCTCATTAATCACAAAAAAATGTCCGAAAAAAGGCTGTAGAGCTTCAGCGCCAAATCCAGTCCAAGCAAGAGGGTGAAATCGACTCGGCACAAGCCAAAAACAAACGTCCGAGAGCTAACTTGTTTCAGCCTGCTGGTAATATCGATATTTGGGTTCGCCTGCTAGTTAGCAACACGCTAGCTAGCAAAATGAAACCTGCTAGCCAGGAGGCTAACTATCGGATAAGGTACAGAGTGATTAACGCATCTACACGTCTAGTTTTGGTTAATTCAGCTCAGCAGATAGATAAAAATGCCCCTTTTGCCAGCAGAAAACAGAGTCACTAGCTGGCAGACGATCAGCAACACTGACTCGATTTCAGACAGCGATTTACTTAATAACGTTAAGCTAACGGCTGCGAGTAAACTGGCTACTCGTATTGGGGAAGTCCTGCAGCGTTTCCGAAAAAAGCCGAGTCTTCGAGAGTCCAATGGCTTCAAAAACACAGACAAAAATCACACAGGATAATCCATAGCTGCTCGATGAGTTACCCCGAGCGTTGGGGGGACCCTCCTCGCCTGGAGACCCAGCACAGAGCGACTGACGGTGGGCTGATGGTGACGCTGATGGTGGAGGAGGGGGAGGGAGCGCTGGGAGATGGAAATCGGCTGCCCGGCGGTAGTTTGCTGGTTAAACGATAACTTTTCCTCTTCGCCGTAAACTGTGCTTAACTTAAAAAGGCAGACAAAAATGCTGACCACCGTGGAAGATGTTAAACAGCCGACACGACACGGTGCTGACGGGCTTCTCTCGTAAATCGACCACACGGAGGTCGATATCTCAAATAAAACGAGGGGAGCCGAGCGGGTCGTAGCGCTCCGCCTGCTCCGAGCGGCTCCTGCCTGCCAGGCTGTCCGCGCTGGGGGAGCCAACGATCGGCTAGTTAAGAGCTAAGTGGCTAAAGCAAGTGTCCGCTGACTTCCGCCCGCGCTGCCAGCCGATTCTTTCCGCTCCTGTCCGCTAATGCGTTCGTGTCCCAGCTCATGTATGGCACATGTTTGGCTGAAGTCCGCCTTCGATGTATTTTTCTGTATTTTCGCTAAAACAGTGGCACCACTTGCTTTGTGGTTCAACTTCCTCCCACTGCGGCGGGGAGACGCTCGTAAAACACGGAGCGGGTCGCTGCTGGATGGAGCGGGGTCACAGCAGCGCTGGGTGTTTTCACAGGAAAGGGTCGCATTTCATCTATTTTCACAAAAACTGCATTTTATTTGTTATTGAGCCAAACGCATAGCCGACGTCACTTCTTACAACACCATAACCAGAGGTTTCCTTTGTACAGATGTGGAGACCTTTTGTCGGCGGTGATTTGCGACGTTTGCTGGGAATAACATCGACCAGTGTGCATGCAGGAAATTTCCCAGAGGGGGGCTTTCGAAAAGAAAGCCCGACACATTCAGGGCCATTTGCATTGGAGAAGTAAGAGTTATAGCCTCACTGCAGCACACTTAGCATGTCAGTGGTCCCTCTCCGCCTGTCTTTGTGTTCATTAGGTTGTTTTTCACGGTGAATCTGAAAGGACACGAAGCTGCAGCCTCTGACAGATTCATGTTCGAACCTCGCAATGCTTTCTGCAGGCTGCTCTGCTGCTGTGTGTGCTTTGGTGGAAACGCAGTGCCGTTTACTGGCCAGCGGTGGTAATGCTCCAAACACCCTGCGATGGATGGATGAGCGTGCAGGGACAGCAGGCCGTGGACACCGAGGACACCGAGCAGAGACCCTGTGAACAGGGACCGGCCTGGTCTGCACGTGACATCAGTGTGCACATAGAGCGCGAGGTGGAAGAAGTGTTCAGATCGTTGACTGCAGAAATAAATTCAGCTGAAATCATAATCTGCAGCTTCTTTCCAGCATTAGTTCATAAGAACAAACGCAAAACCTGCAGAATTTGAGGATTTGCTGCTCTTCTTTGTCCTCTATGATCGTAAACTTTAGATTTGGACTGTTGCTTTGATCAAAGAAAGGGAATTTTAATCTGTGACCCTGGAATATTTTTCATTTTTTACTATTTTCTGACATTTTATGACTAAAATGTACCAATAATGGAAATGTAATAAGCAGATGAATCGATAATAAACATAATCGATTGCGGTTGCAGCCTTAGTATCAACACCACAGTGTAGAAATATTTCCATTATATTTAATATTACAAGTAAGAGACTCACTTTCAAGAAAGTAAAAGTGCAAAATTACTGTCAGTGAAATGTTGATAAACTATCAAAATGACTCATTATGAAGCAGCATGGCTCTTATCTGTGTATCGTTATAGATGATAATTGATTTGTGTAACTAATGCAGCTAATTGAATCTGTATTACTGGAATGTTTAATTGATAACAATATTTAATATTTTAGAAAATGATCACGTGGTAACAGTTGCTGTCAGATAGTAAAAAGTTCACATTCTTTATTCTTCTCTAATTTTACCTGTTGAGTCATTTTGAGCAAAAACACGTTAAAGCGTTTGTAATTTATTCAATAAATTGATTTGTTCTTTGCAACTAATGCTTGTTTTATTTAATCTGTTGATTATTTTTTAGATGAATTGATTAATCGTTTAGTCAATAAACATTTTAAGATGTTTTGTTTTGTCTGACTGTCAGTCCTCAACCAAAAAGTATTAAATTTACAATCATATAAAACGGATGGAGCCAGGAGGTTTTTGGCATCTTCGCCTGATAACTGACTCTGACTCTCAGTGTAGTGCAAAAGTGTAAGTGTGCAGTGCGTGACTCCATCTTTCCCTCCATCTGTGCGATAAGCAGAAACATTGGTGGAAGTCAGTAAGGTTTAAGAAAGACAGTTTATTCAGCACCGGGAAGAAGAAGGGGTCAAAGGTGAAGGGTCACATGGGAGAAAGGGTTTGGAGTAGGCTGTTACTGCTGAATACGGCGGATGGACTGGATCTGAGGGGTCTGGCAGTGGGAGCCAAACTCCCTGAAGTGTTTGAACTCCCCACAGTGACGATCACACTCCATGATGTACTGGTATCCACGATAACCAGGATATTGGTAGCACACAAATCTGTTGAGAAAGCACAGAGAGAGAGAAGGAAGTGCTGATGAAACGTTGCAAAAGACTGTTGTTGTGAAAGTCGAACAACCAGGATTATTTTGGAACTGCTGCTGGGGGGGGGGGGCTAGGTGAGCAGGAAACAAAAGAGAAGCTGCTGGAGCTCGAGGACACTCACGCTCCAGACTGGATCCTGAGAGAGCCAACTTCATTGTTGCACCAGCCCATGGCCTGGAGGGAGGGATAGTCGTCACTCAGCTCACCCTTACGGCCCAGGAAGTTCTCACGCTCATAGATCGTCATACGACACTCTCTGTGGTTCTGCAGGGAGGAAGAACAGCAGAAACAACCATGCACACGAGTTGTTTTTCCAGTCAATCAAATCAAAATCATCTGACGTCCCGAAGCAAGAGACCGCAAGGAGGCGAGAGGAGACGCCACGCTGAACTTACAGCACAGGCGATGGGCCTGAAGGAGGTCAGCCTCTCGATGTGGTAGGCGTTGCTGCCTCCGAACGCATCGCACTGAGGGTACTCTCCCCTCTCCAGGACAAACTGCTGCCCCTGGTAGGAGGCGTGCTCGTAACCCACCCAGCTGTGGAGAAGCACAGAGCAGTTTAACACGCCGTCACCTTCACCTCAGTCTCTGTGTTTTCTGCTCTGTCCTGCGTCTGCATCTGTTTACTCACGCTCCGCTCTCCACCCTGAGGGAGCGCACAGTCTCGAAGCCAAACTCCATCACATTGCAGCACTCGGAGGTGAACTCATGGCGGCGGCCCTGGAAGCACTCCTCATCGAAGACGATGATCTGAAGGGGAAATGCAGGCGTGTAAATGCAGACGTATGAACATTTACACCCCAGAAATACTGTTTGATTCATCAGTTCGTCAGTTTAGTGGAAAGACAGAAGCCAGACGAGCTGGGAATAAACTGTTTAACAGACACTGAAGCATCCAGCGAACACTGGAGAGCTGAAAGGTCCTCCAGTGATGCGATGCTTGAATCTGTGTTTCCTCCCGCAGACTCACCTTCCAGTGGCCGGAGAACTTGGTGCAATGGTGAGTCATCTTGTCTGGAAGGAAAAAACACAAAGATAGTTGAAAAGGGACCTTCAGTACCAGGATTACGATGACGAGAGGACGGCTGAGACTTTGTGCACACAGTCTGAGAGATTAGCCGAACATGCACCCAATTCTGATGCAGGACAAAGTTAAGCATCAAAGTCTGGCTGAAGAAGGAAGATTACCAGTTAAAACATGCAAAACAGTGACTGAGCATCCAAGAACAGCACAACAGGAGAGGAACTACTGCGAAGCCTTCATCACAACCCAGCGTCAGCGCTGCTGCATGCAGCAGAGCTCATAAACGGCCTTTACAGCAGCAGCAGTGCGTATCTGAAGGTTAAAGCGCAGCAGCCACATTACGGCCTGGATACGAGAATCAGCCTGGATGAATAATGGCCGGACTGGAAGCTCCAGAGTCTATTTATAGCTCCTCCAAAAATGAAGCGGGTCAGAGAAGCCAGAGGCTTCATCTCCACTTCGGTCTCCCACCCGTTCTATCGCTTTATCTTATGTTCGCCCATTTCCTGCTGCTGCTGCAGAGCTTTCCACCATCACCACTGTTTATCTCACCCACTCGGCGCAGTGGCGGCCTTTGGGCCCTGGGGCCCGGGTGGCTCCTGTGTTTGGGGGTTTGTGTGAGTGTGGATGTGGGGGGCCGCTGTACCCTGGCTGTGCTGCTGTGCTGGCTGGGTGAGGGACAGGGACTCACCTTGCTTTGATGCCCTTGGGTTGTCCTGCCGTGAGAGTGAGAGGAGCCACGCGCCCCCACCCTTTTAAAGCCTCCCCTGGCAAGGGGCCACGCTGAAAGCCCCGGCTCAGCAGCAGGGAGGGGCTTTTCTTTGTCCCCCCCGACAAAAGCGTGGTTAATCTGTGGAGGGACAGAAGTGCAGACACCACATTATCACCCGGGCAGTGGACATGGAGACAGAACTATAAGGGAGAAGATACGGTGAACGTCCCTGAGAAGATACTAAGGACTAGGGACATGATGGGGGGGGGGGGCTAAAGCTATTTTCACTCTTTATTTCAACCTGTGGCTGCAACAAATGATTAGTGTCATCATTGATCAATCTGTCATTCCTTTGATTGTTTTTTTCAATAAAATGTCAGAAAATAGTGAAAAACGTCCTTCAGATTTTTTTCCCAGAGTTCAGTGTGATGTACTCAGATTACTTGTTTGACCTGACCATCAGTTTAGTGTCAGATGTGACAAAGAAAAGCAGGAATCAGAGAACATTTTGCATTTTACTCGACAAAATGATTTCCAGATGGTCCAACAGTACCACATTACTTCTCCTTTAACCGATGATTTGATTGGTAAACTGATGATTTCAGCTCTGTTCTCCATCTCTTTCTGATCTCACCTGCTCAGGTATCTCTACGTTTGACATGTTTAGTGGAGAATCAAGGCAGAGTCCAGGAGACGTGACAGCACTGATCCTCTGCTGACTCCATGCTGTGCTGGTGGACCACAGAGCTTTAAAACCCAGATTAGATGATCACATCTGTGGCTGGAGAGTTTTATTACGTGGCTGCGTTCACTTTTTAGAGTCACACACACTCGTCCTTTCTGACACACAAACAGATGAAAGTCCTCAGTGTTTAAGCGTGTTTAACCAAGAGGTGGTGTTGTATAAGACAATGTTATCCTCTGCTGCGAGCCAGCACTGTGTGTGTGTGTGTGTGTGTGTGTGTGTGTGTGTGTGTGTGTGTGTGTGTGTGTGTGTGTGTGTGTGTGTGTGTGTGTGTGTGTGTGTGTGTGTGTGTGTGTGCTGCTTACATAATCAACCACTTGTAAACAAGAGCGCAGAGGCACTGTACGGGCAGCACGACTTTCTAAACAACAGCTTTATTTCCTGCGAGCTGGAAGGAATTTAAACTGAGAATCTGTTTCAGACACGTCAGATTTCATTTCTAACATACGACCACAGACACGTCTGACCTCAGCTTTTAACCCTTTTTATCTCGAGGAGAAAACAACTTCCTCCCTGAAAGAAATCACAGGTTACTATTTCGACTCTTTGTCGTATCAGAAGCAGATGAAATCAGTTCCAAGGTTTAAAAACTGTCCTGCTCAGCTGTCACTGCCCAGGCTGTCCTGACAGGACACTTGAACAGGGGAAAGAGGCAGGAGAGGCCGTGGGGTCAGCAGCATCAGCAGCAGAAAACATGTTTTACAAAGGCTCAGTTTTAGGTCAGACTCAGTCATGTGTCGCTGACCAAAAAGGACAAATTTCACGTCTCACAGAAAGGATTCTGGAGGAGGGAAGTAATCAAAGAGCGACGCACAGAGACAGAAAGAGCGAGAGGCCTTAAGGGCTCCTGAGGTCCATCTGAAGTCATGGCGTGTCAGAAAGGTTTCATCCATGTTTGGAGGATTAATGTGCGCAGCTGATCCCGTGTCAGCGTCAGTGAAGAGAGTTTTCAGTGTGTTTCTTCTTTGTTTTGTTGTTGCCAACGTCAAAGCAACAGCAGCAGTTACTGTGTGTGAATCACAGCCGCTGGATGTTCCTCCTGTGAGCCGCTGACCTCCATTAAAACACATCAGTGAGCCTCACTGCTGTCCCTTCATCACCATGAACACACACACCGCACTTCATCCTGACTCACACACACACACACACACACACACACACACACACACACACACACACACACACACACACACACACACACACACACACACACACACACACACACCGTCCTGCAGCCACAAACACTCACTGCAGCACCGGATTCATCCGCCGCTGAAAGTAGTCCCAGTGAACACATGATTTCTGGCTTTTCATGGGGTTTATTGCTAATAGAAATGTTGAATACAATCATATAAACTTGTTCAAATTTAGTTTAAAGTCTAGAACGATCTGGTCCACAAATGTGTGCGGGGTTGCCGTCTGTCCTCAGTGAACTTTAACGCTCGGCGTAAAGACACTTTTCAGACGCCACCCAAAAACGACTGAGGTTTGACGCCCAGCCTGAGAATTTGATGGGATTGACAGAGATTACACAGTAGGATTAGTTCACACCTAATCTGCACATATCAAACACAATTTAATCCTGCTCCCGTAGTGGAAACAATCACAGCTGAGGTGATATAATCTAGATTTAATCCAGATGTAATCCAAGAAATACCATCATCACCAACAACAACCTTCATTTCACCTCCAAAGAGCAACATGGAGGGCTGCTCACTGACGAAGCTGCTGAATTCTGATGGACTGATGCTGATATTGCTATAAATTCAGGCAGCGCGTCGGTTCATGGACGTCGATTTAAAGGGAGAAATCTTTCTCTTACAAAGAAAAAGTTCTCAAGCTATAAAACACGTCATCGTTCAGTTTGCCGCTTCACTTCTCGAGCTGAATATTCGTGTAAAGCGACACCTCGAAGTCCCTTTGTGCTGCTCTTACAACACAATTCAGTATTTAACATTATCTCGTCACTCACAGTCCACGAGTTACATGAGCTCGTTTTCAAGGAACAGTCCAACATTTCTTTGCTTTCTTTCTGAGTTACGATGCTGCTCTCATGTGCATTAAGCACACGTCAGCTAGGCACTTAGCCTAGCTTAGCATGACGACTGTGTAGTTTTAGGGATGTATGTGCTGTAATTATTTCTGGATGGACAGCAGCAGACGCAGTGTCTTCACAGGGACGTTAGCTTGTGTTTGATGTCCACAGATGTGCTGGACGGATCAGCTGCTGCTCATCACGGTGGTTCTAGCACGAAGTTTAATTCCATGTAAATCCACAAATAGTTCTAACATAAGTGAGTGCAGATTAAATAGACGAGATGTGTTCAAGCTGACTTGAACCACATTTCCCTCCAAGCGCTCACTTCATTTATTTGTTGTGTTAAAGTCAATTTGTGCAAACCATCAGAGCAAACAGAAAGAGGCCCTGAGAGCGTCTCTGATGATCAGTGTGGTGTGTTCCCAGCCGGCTAGCATGTTAGCGGTTAGCTCAAGCAACCAGCTCCACCAAAGCTTTCTCAGGGTGGCACAGATGAGTTTCTGTGAACACAGCCTAGCAAGCTAGTTTCCCCCTGTCCCACGCAATGTGAGGCTAATCCCATCCTGACTCCACGTCTGTCCACAGACGGACATGAGATTCATACTGTCCTCTAACCCTCTGAAGGGAAGCAAAAAAGCTGATTTTCCCCAAAATAACAACTGTTTCTTCCTGTAAAACAGATCATTTGTCCGACATAAAACCATGTAAGTCACACGACTGTTTATTAAATGTCCTCATAAGAATTAAACTGTGACATAGAGAGTCAAAGCAGGACGTGTGCTGAGCAGGTGTGTTCATTTGTTGTGTTCCTGGATTATTTTCTTGTTCCTAAAACCAACAGAAGTGATTTTAAAGTGTGATTTAAAGCAGCAGGTCTTTGTTTTCAGAGAATTTGATGTATTTTTGTGTGTGTGAGGGCCACAGAGAGCAGGGATTACCTCTTTGTGCCCTCTGGACCTTTGCATTCCTCCTCTACATGCAACTATAGCTCACAGCCCTACCAGCCCAACACATGAGAAAAATGCCTTGGTCAGTGGTTTCCTTTGACAGTAAAACGCTTACAGGCAGGCCAGAGGGGCCGGCGGCGTTTCTAGGCTATGCGATGACCCGGTGGCTTTGGCACGGGCCAACTGTGATGACGAGAGGCTTTCTATTGTGCTGTGAGCCTCTACGTTTGGCCTTTGCCAGAGTATAAAAGCTTGGGTCGAGCGTTGAAGGGACCAGCACGAGCCAGCCTCCCTCACACGGCACTGCAAGCTATACTAACGCAGGTAAGGACACACAGACACAGACACACACAGCAGAGCATCCATCAGTTCAGGGGGACAACCGCACATCCAGAGCCAGGGCCCACCCTGCCCACCACACCCAGGCCAACCACCCTCAGCCTGGGGAAAGGCCCAAACAGAGTCCAGGGCCCAAATGAGCCTCCCACATAAACAGCAGACTGGTGCTTTAGCCCAAACCCCAAAAACACACCTACCACCCCTCCGACAGTGCCAACACCTCGACCGGGCCACGTTCCCTTCCGCTCTCCTTCCCTTTCACTTTCTCCTCTGCACTGCTGTCACTTCCATTTACACCTCTATTTCTGTTCATCCCCTTGTCTTCCTCCATCTCTCACCCAGACTCTCCTGAAGCCCCTCACCATGTCTCAGACTGCCAAGTCCGCCTCCAGCCAGGGCACCGATGCCAAGGACAAGGGAGCCCCAGCCCCAGCTGCCTCCAGCAAGGCCACCAAGACCGGCGAGCCCGGCATGGGATCCTACAGAGTGAGTCACCGCGGCGCTGCACATCTGCACAAACGGCTTTTCAACAGTCTGCACGCTGAGCCGCATTTAAAGGGCCAGTTCAGCCAAATTAGACAGAAACACGTCCTCTGAGCGAGCCGTGAGGACAGCTCAGGTTTTATTTGCTCTGGTTTGGATCTTGCTGGTTAAAGTGGTGAGACCTGTCCACACCAGGACGCTGTCTTTGGAGAAGCACGTTCCTGTTGAGTTTGTCAAATTTTGATGCTTTGAGCAACAGAAATATCGCTCACCCACGCTGCTCTGGGGTCGTGGCAGATGAGGCGGTTCGTCACTTCTCCTGGATTTGCTGGTTTTCTTGCAGGTTATTGATCAGATACGCTCGGATTAGTTTCCTTTCATTCAAATGAATTCATGAAGTGGATTTAACTGGATTCAGATCCTTTACTTCACTCAAAGTACAGTAGTAATACTACTTCTTCTTATCAAAAGTAAGAGTACTCATTCCACAGAAAGACCCTTAAAGAGTTTCATATTATTATTATTTCAGTTTTTATTATTGCTGCTTTAACATACGAGAATTTTAACGCTGCAGCTGGAAGTGATGACGCTAACATTAAACTACTTTACATGTTAGTTTAATATTTTATACCACCCTGCTAAAACACTGCCAGAGTGTCTTCATGAATTTAATCTTAATGTGTGAAGTAGCCAGTATATTTTTCTGAAATGAGGCAGAAGTATACAGCAGCAGAACAAATAGACAGACTTACAGTCTCTGTCTGTGCTGCAGGTGCTGCTTTGAGTTTGTTACGTTTTGTAGGTTCATGTCCTTACTGTGGGACGCTGTGAGAGGACAGCGTTTAGCAGACACTGCGGGGACACGTGAAGGACACGATGCTGCTGTCCAGCCTGCCGCTGTAACCTGTGATGTCTCCTCTGTGCAGATCATGCTGTTCGACCAGGAGAACTTCCAGGGCAGGATGATCGAGGTCCAGAATGAGTGTATGAACATGTGTGACCGTGGCATGGACAGAGTGCGTAGTATCATTGTGGAGTGCGGCCCGTAAGTGGACACACACACCTGATCTGATCTGATCTGACTCTTCATACCACCTCCGTGTTATCTTTCCTCTAATTCCTCTCTCCTGTCCTCTCCCCCCTGTGCCCCCCCTGTGCCCGGTGGACCCCCTTCTCCAGCTTTGTTGCCTTTGAGCAGACTAACTTCCGTGGGGAGATGTTCATCCTGGAGAAGGGAGAGTATCCTCGCTGGGATACCTGGAGCAACTCCTACCGCAGCGACTGCCTCATGTCCCTCAGGCCCATCCGCATGGTGCGTTAACGCCGCCGCCGGCTGCAGGCACGGCCTCACATAGGACTCCCTTTAGGGAGTGAGAGAGGCTCTGTGGAGGACGGCAAGAGTAATTAGACAAAACTGACAAAAGACGAACTTTTCTTTAAAAATTTCAGAAACCTTTGCTCATTCTAATTTCTCAGAGCTTGAGGTGAAATAACCAAAAAACACTCAGTTTACTGTCACATACGACAAAGGAAAGCAGCAGATCCTCACATCTGAGAGGCTGGAAGCTGCAAATGTTTTGGATTTTTGCTTGAAAAATGACTGAAACATTCCCGATTAATTTTCTCTCCATGAGCTGATCGATCGATTGACGAACTGTTTCAGCTGTAGACAAAAAGACTTAAAGCTCAGCTCTACATCACCAGACTCTCAGTGGTACTTTATCTGATCTCACATGCTAGTTTTGTTTCACATTTTTATGTTTTATGCATTCATCTTTAAAGAGCAACTGAGGCTGACAGTCTTTAGTTTTGAGGCATCCTCTCTCGACCTTTGACCCTACGATGACGCGAGATGAAAATTCATCATGAAAGTCATTAAGATGCGACCAACCAGGCAACAGTGCCGCCTTGAGAGCCACAGCATGATTACAAAAACAGCAGGAAAGGCAAGAGCAGAGCTCGTTTACATGCCGCTGATGTGACATTAAGGCTCGTTTCGTCCCCACAGGACAGCATGGAGCACAAGATCTGCCTGTACGAGCTCTCTGACTTCAAGGGCAACAAGATGGAGATCCAGGAGGACGATGTGCCCACCCTGTGGGCGCATGGCTTCTGCGACAGAGTGGGCAGCGTGAGGGTGCCCGGAGGAGCGTGAGTGCACACCAACACACGGCTGGACGGCCTCAGACCATGAGGCTTTGACATGAATGAACCCAGCGGTGGTTTTAAGCTGTGTGACAACGACAAAAGACACTGCTGTGCAGCCTGAGAGTAAATCTATCTGCTCATGTTCCTTATACAGACAAAATGGAAGCTCTGTTTTCCAAATATTGTTTTGGACATGGCTTCAGAGGAGGCCACAGGCCTGCAGAGCTGCTCTACAATGCAGTTGTTCATAAAAAGTAGGATGGCATGCCATCACAAGGCTTAAAGCTGGCTGCGAGGTGTTTGTGACAAATGTGTATTTTAGCCAGAAATGCTTCCTCAAATTTCTCTTTTCTCACAGTGAAACACACGTCTACTCATTATGACCACGAGCCCCAACAAACAGCTCTAACTTTAGCTCAAACTGTAGCTCAAACTGTAGCTCAAACTTTAGCTCTAACTTTAGCTCTGACTTTAGCTCTAACTTTAGCTCTGACTTTAGCTCTAACTTTAGCTCTGACTTTAGCTCCTATTGAAGACCTCAGAAACTCCTCAATGGCCTCGATGAGTTCTTAATGAACTCTGTGAGGCTCTCACAGAATGAGATTCAGATACTAAAACTGTCAAATTGGCGCTCAGCATTAACTGTGTCCACCCTGTCCATGTCTCTCAGGTGGGTGGGTTACCAGTACCCTGGATACAGAGGCTACCAGTACCTGTTCGAGTGCGGTGACTACAGACACTACAACGACTTCTGCGCCTTCCAGCCCCAGATCCAGTCCATGCGTCGTATCAGGGACATGCAGTTCCACCAGAGAGGATGCTTCACCCTCACCTCCGCCAGCAAGTGAACGACACCTGCTGACCGTCTGGTGCTGTCGTAGCCATGCAGCCCTCTCAGCTTTTTATTTCTCCAATCGACCCCTTTCTCCAATCCTTTCCTAAATCTCCACCATCATCGCTCCATCCCAGAGGAAAGACCGAATGAGAGCAAACACACGGGACAACCTTAAGTGACTTTTTATGGTGCTAAAAAATAAACATGTTGTGAAAAACCTGACACCTCCCTGGCTGGATTACCTTTATTCTCTCTGCAGAAAATCAGGCTAATGTTTGGATGATATTCTTGTAGGAATTCATGGTGTGTGGCTGCTTTGTAATGACCTACAAGGGTTTTATCTCCATTTCCATCTCCTAAAGCTGATCCATCACAGAGGGCGAGCTCCTCCGGTCAGTTTACTGCAGCATTACTCACTCACTGTGGGTTCAAATGTGAACAGTTTTGGGATATTATATACAGTCCAATTTTTGAATTCAAGATAAACCATCATACAGTATGTACATGTGTAACAGGAAGAGGACACATAGTACCAGGTAGTTAATAAATATTATGCAAAGGAATAACACAGGGAGCTCTTTATATGCAGTAGAAATAAATCAATATGTACATAATACATATATATACATATAATACATATACATCGAGGTAATTGTACACCAAGTCCAATATATGATATACACCATATCACACCAAATATATAACATACAGTTATGGCTGTAATTCACAGCTGAAAGATGTTTTAGCGTGTTAGTGTTCATCAGACCGGACAACAGACCGTCCGATGGTTTTGGCTGAATGTGAAACTCATTCAGAGACATGAAGTGATTGAAACAACAGATCTGTTAAACATTAAAGAGTTCATGTCAGGTCCCCTGAATCAGGGCCACACGCTGCCTTCACTGCTCCCTCCACAGTCGTAAAATAAAGAGCTACATTTTTCTGTTTGTGTATTTTGATAATGCATAACAAATGTGGCCACGTGGCCACTTAAAATACTAAAAAGACGAAAAAAGCCAATTTTGGACCACTAACTCACTTATGGACCTGTTAAAACTCTTGAACGTCGTCACGTCGGGTCGCCTCGTCAGACGGTGCACTGGGCTCCAGTTTCGTAATTCTCATGATTTCCGACCGAACGTAAAGGCATCAGCACGCTTCAGGACGCCTCAGTGAAAACACCGACTGGAAGAAGCAACCATGGCGGCACTCTTCAAAGCCAGGAAAGGTCGGTACATCAAGAAAAAAGGATTATAATGAGAAACGGCATTTACTCATAGAAGACAGCGCTAGCTTAAAACATGTTAGCTGTGTGTGCAGAGATACGTGCACTGGAAACACTATGAAGCAGTAGCTAACCTAGCTATGTTAGCTTACTACGTAACCAGTAGCTACATAACCTGGGGAAGCACACCTAATCTAACTAATCCATTTATCATTATACCTCGTAGTAAAAGTCTTGTTTGCCAGCTTTGGTCAATGACGCAGTAAAATGACACAACAAACGGCGGTTAGCTAACAGATAATGTTGAATCTGTTCTTGACAGTTAGCTTGTCGGCTAAATAAGGTGACAAGCTAACCGGCTACATTAGCTGAACTGTCAGAATTTAAACTGGTTCAAAACCATTTTCAGTGAAGACATTTAGCTCACCTCGTTGCCGAATAGTCTAACAGTTTTTCTAGTGTCCTTGATGTTGTTATTTAAATCATCAGCCTGAGACGAAGGTGACTGATGATGACGTTCACCTTTCACCTGAATAACTGCAAGCTAACCGGTGAGCTGGTGCTGCCTTCAAAGACACTGAAGCGCATGCACACAAAATGCAAATAATAATGAAAGTAATTTGAAATAAACGTGGCATGAAACGAGATGACTGTGATTATTAACGGTGACGTAGTAATACGAAACTGTCAAAGTTAAGTACAAGTACCTGCAATTTGTACTGAAATAGTAAAAACGATTCACGAAGTCTGACAGGTCAAAAACTGATAATCTTCAGTTTATCTTCAGACATAAAACAAAGAAAAACGAGCTATTATTTACAAAAAGGAAACTTTTGCTATGAAATAAATTTTCTGATGATCAGCTAATGAATGAACTGACTAATGTTTCAGTTCATATTGTTATTAATAATCTTTTTATGTATTTTTTGAATGAATAGGAAAATCAAAAATTGTAAAAAAAAATCACGTTTTCTGAAACCCCGTTCAGTTACCACATTTCACTCCAGACTTTCCATTTCCACCAGTTTGTGTTCCAGATCTCAGTGTTGGTGTCTTAGCTTCAGCACTTTGTCCTCGTTTTCACCGTCCTGACAGCGTCATCAAATCTGACCCCATCATAACGAATCACGACGCCCATATTAGCACCACGAGTCACTTCTGG
This sequence comes from Chaetodon trifascialis, assembly GCF_039877785.1. NCBI lineage: Eukaryota > Metazoa > Chordata > Actinopteri > Chaetodontiformes > Chaetodontidae > Chaetodon > Chaetodon trifascialis. The sequence continues at coordinate 1,236,786 of NC_092075.1, read as the reverse complement.
CTCGCCGTGGGCGACGCGCGAGCTGCAGCTGGGTCTCGCTGCTCAGACCAGTTCATCAGAGGACCCCATCACCACAAAAAAACTGGATCTGATCACAGTGGACACTTTCATACTGCGTGAGGACGAGACAAATGACAGAAATGATTAGCTGGATTAATCTTCTGAATGCACGACCCCCTCAAATTAACTAAAAAAACACTTTTGTGAGTGATTCATGAAAAATGTCGAGCTGACAGGTTCAGGAATTTATCCAGAAAGGAAGAAGAAGAAGTCTGAAGCACATTTCATGAAAATTCATCCAACACTTGTTGAAATATTCTACCTCTCCTGGACTGACTTCGTCCTCCATGTTGGAAGCATGACTGAGCAGCAGTGACTCAGTGTCTTCGTCTTCTTCTGTCTGTCCCTCAGCTCTCAGCTTGTGTCTCAGTGGACGCAGAAGTCTGTCTCAGCTGGCAGAGTTACCAGAGACACATCAGATCCTGAGACAGACCTGCAGGGACTACGCTGACCGCGAGCTGGTCCCCATCGCTTCCAGACTAGACAAAGAGCATTGTTTCCCTGCCAAACAGGTGCGCGCGCGCACACACACACACACACACACACACACACACACACACACACACACACACACGCACACACACACAAACGCATGCACACAGAGCTGCACATTGTGATGTTTTAATAGTGACTTATGGGTTGAAAATTGATCCCACTTTCGCTGTTGTAATGCAGCGTTTAGCAGGCCGAGGTTAGAACCAGTGAGAGGGCTGATGAGGAAGAACTCGTCCAGCAGCCGTCGATGTTAAAGTGTGAACTGACAGTGTGTTTGTGTCTGCGGTTGAGATGAACCTTCACCGAATCCTCCTCTGAATCTGCAGCTTCCCACGATTTCACAGATATTTTAGAGGACGTCTCAGCTCATAGTTAATCTGTCCAGACTGTCCTGGTTCGCCCTCATAGCGTCTTTTTTTAGAGGAGAAGCTCTGAACTCGGCCGTGTGGAGCGTTGTGGTGCTGCAGAGTCAGACAAACGCAGAGCTGAAACAGACAGTATTGGACTTAAACTCATCAGGTGACACAAACAGACTTCAAATGCTTTTTAAAACGTCTGTCAACTGTGCAGATTCAGGAGCTGGGGGCGATGGGGGTGATGGCCATGGAGGTGCCCGAGGAGCTGGGTGGAGCCGGCATGGACTATCTGGCGTACACTCTGGCTATGGAGGAAATCAGCCGAGGCTGCGCCAGCACCGGATGCGTGGTCTCCGTCAACAACGTGAGGACCGCCGGCGGCACAGGCGTGTGTGAATGTAACTGCTGTGATGTGGTGATGGTGAGTTTCTCCGTCTGTTCTGGTCTCTGCTCTTAGTCTCTCTACATCGGACCGATCCTGAAGTTTGGAACCGAGGAACAGAAGCAGCAGTGGATCACGCCGTTCACCACCGGGGAGAAAGTGGGCTGCTTTGCCCTCAGTGAGCCAGGTGAGCCTGACTGCACCTGAAGCCCTCTGCTGTTTGATTCAGAGAGGCCGACGCAGTGAAGACGTAAACGCCTCGCTCCGCTGAATTCACCTGTCTTTGTCAGATTTCATTCATTCCTGATTTTAAACTCCAGGTAACGGCAGCGATGCGGGTGCAGCCTCCACCACCGCTCGCCAGGAGGGAGATGAGTGGGTGCTGAATGGAACCAAAGCCTGGATCACCAACTCCTGGGACGCCTCCGCCACCGTCGTGTTCGCCACCACGGACAAGAAACTCAAACACAAGGCACGTGACGCACCACGTGTTCCCGGTTTCATGTTGAGATGGCGGAGAAAGAGAGTGGATGTTTGATAACTGACGTCTCTCGCCGTCCTGCTGTCTGTCTGTCTGTCTGTCTGTCTGTCTGTCTGTCTGTCTGTCTCTCTGTCTCTCTGTGTCTCTGTCTGTCTGTCTGTCTGTCTGTCTGTCTGTGTCTCTGTCTGTCTGTCTGTGTCTCTGTCTGTCTGTCTGTCTGTCTGTCTGTCTGTGTCTCTGTCTGTCTGTCTGTCCGTCTGTCTGTCTGTCTCTGTCTGTCTGTCTGTCTGTCTGTCTGTCTGTCTGTCTGTCTCTCTGTCTGTCTGTCTGTCTGTCTGTCTGTCTGTCTGTCTGTCTGTCTGTCTGTCTGTCTGTCTGTCTGTCTGTGTCTCTGTCTCTGTCTGTCCGTCTGTGTCTGTCTGTCTGTCTGTCTGTGTCTCTGTCTGTCTGTCTGTCTGTCTGTCTGTCTGTCTGTCTGTCTGTCTGTCTGTCTGTCTGTGTCTCTGTCTGTCTGTCTGTGTCTCTGTCTGTCTGTCTGTCTGTCTCTCTGCAGGGTATCAGCGCCTTCCTGGTGCCCATGCCAAACCCAGGCCTCTCTCTGGGGAAGAAGGAAGATAAATTGGGCATCAAAGCTTCATCCACTGCCAACCTCATCATGGAGGACTGCAGGATACCGCTGGGCAACATGCTGGGCCCCCGCGGTGCCGGATTCAAGATCGCCATGGTATTTACTCAGAGGCTGTGTTTACACGGAGCCTGTTACTCCGCCCACGCCCACCTGTGAACATAAGACGTCAGGTGAAGCCAGCGAGCCTGTCATGATGGTTAAACAGGTGAAATGTAGGATTTCCTGAATATCTGCTCATCATGCTTTCCATGTGACGCTGATCAGTTTCGGGGAGGCTCCTCTTCCTGTTTGACAGGACGTCAGTGAACCAGAGCCAAGATGCAGGCCTGAATCCCTGAATGAGCACGTTCATTTAGCCTCATTCAGGCTGATTTCATGTGGAGAAATGTTTGTACTCAGCTGTGAATGAAGGTTTTGCTCAGCATCCTTCTGTTATCAGAGGATTAGAGAAGGTGAGAGCGAGCAGACTGATTGTTTGGCAGGTTTCTAATCGGCTTGTATGATGTAGACGTCATGAGAGAGTCCTGGTGGCGTCAGACTGGCAGGAAGCTGCCTCTGAGGTCTGAACACACCGTGAAATCAGCATCTTTTATCACCGCTGAGGTTCAAATCAGCAGGTTGTGCCTCCACAGTGAGGCTCAGGGCTCTGATTCGTCGCCTGCTGCATGTAAACTTCCTGTTTGTCTCTCAGCAAACTCTGGACAGCGGACGCATCGGCATCGCCTCTCAGGCGCTCGGCATCGCTCAGGCTGCTCTGGACTGCGCTGCAGACTACGCACACAAGCGCTCTGCGTTCGGGGCTCCAATCAGCAAGCTGCAGGCCATACAGGTAACCTGAGCTGTGGTCGGTCACATGACTCTGAAGCTTCAGCGGTTATGACCAACAAACTCCACCAGAGCGATCGTAAGCAAGCAGAAAGTCTTTGTTTGGAGGGAAAGTTCTAACAAACAGTCTGGGTGATAAATTCTCTGTTTACCTTCGTCTCCTCTCCTCTTCCTCTCTGGTTTGTTTAAGACTCGTCTGTTCACCCTCTGACCTGTTTCAGACCTCAGCAGTTCTCTGTGAAAACAGTGTTATCATGACCATTTAAACATGTGATAAACACAGCGAAGCACACGGAGAGAGCTCCGTCTGTTCTCTGTCAGCTTTCAGCCGTCGCTCCTTTCCTCTAAATGTCTGTTAATCATGAAAGGAGCTTTGACTCTGAAAGCTTTGCTGGACGTGTGGAAGCAGATGTAGATTTCCAGAGCGCCGGACATACCCTGAGGATGGTTGTTTAGCAAGCAGTTGCATTGTGGGAACTGTGGGATCCGGCGTTTTTAGAGCTTTAGGCCTAAAAGTTAAATTTAACTGTATGGAAATGTGGAGAATCTTTGCTGTTTTTCTCCTCGACTGAATGGCCTGATTGAGTTTTCCTCTCCTCGTTAGTTCAAACTGGCGGACATGGCGGTGGCGGTGGAGAGCGCTCGCCTGCTCACCTGGAAGGCTGCACTTCTTCGGGATTCAAAGAAACCCTTTATCAAGGTACTGAGCCGCCTCTGATGTAACGAGTCTGACGTCTCTCCGGTGTAACGAACGTTTAACCCGCCTGCCTTCTCCCGCAGGAAGCGGCCATGGCCAAACTGGCTGCGTCTGAAGCCGCCACGTTCTGCTCCCACCAGGTAAGAAACCGCCCAGGAACAGAACGTGAAGACGCAGAAGAAACCCTCGAGACGCTTTTTAATCCTCTGTTTGTGTTCATCAGGCCATCCAGGTTCTGGGTGGGATGGGCTACGTGTCGGACATGCCCGCCGAGCGGCACTACCGCGACGCTCGCATCACCGAGATCTACGAGGGCACCAGTGAGATCCAGAGACTGGTCATCGCCGGCCAGTTACTCAAGGAGTACCAGTCATAGACGCACGCTCGGCGCTGCCTTCGGGACAGTGTGGACAAATAATCCCAGATCTGGAATCAGATAAGTGGACCCAGAGACATCCCATCATCCACCCAGAGCGATCAGCTTTAATGAGCAGCTTTCAGATCAGAGACGGAGCAGAAGTCCAGAGGAGGTTCACGTGATTTAAGAGGCCATTAACTCCACCAAGTCGTGTCTGAGGGGATTCAGCAGCTGGAAGATAAGAAAGCTCGAACTCTGCTGCCTTAAAGGGTCACTTCACCCAAACACACGAACCAGATCGTTTCCTCCACACAGACACTTTGGTTTGGTATGATGTTTTATCTGATGTGAGATTTCAACCTCTGCTGACATCAAGTCTCTCTGCTTCACTCTGTCGGCCTTAAACAAGTTCACCGTGAGACGTTTAAAGACATGACGCATAAATGTAAAAGAAAATCTACATTAGTGCCATTTTTTCCATCATCTTCTGTCCCAAATGTGCCCTGCGCTCACTCACCGAGCAGCGTTTTGGCCTTTTCAGACCTTACAGGTGCTTCAAAGTCTGTTTTATTCCTCGAATTCTTCTTCCTGGTCTGGCGTCTTCATTACCCACAATGCAGCTCCACCTGCTCTCAGCTGGGTGCTAGGTTGTGGTGTGTTATGCTCGTGGCAGCTAACAGCCTGTTAGCCTGCAGACGTCTGCTCAGCTCTAACCAACAGATGGGTCTCAGTTTCAGACTCGAGTGACATCATCTGAGGACATTTATCTGTCTTCACGCAGCTCCTCTGAGACACTGAAGGCTTTGTAGGACTTGTTTGGACTGCTTATCGGCATGATCAGCAGAGGCTGAGACACACAGCTCACGGAGGAAGTTAAAGTACTTCAGCTGCTTCCTCTGAGTCAGAACCCCGAACACACACACACACACACACACACACACACACACGCACACGCACACACACACACACACATCATACACATATTTTTACATTCAGCGGGACTTATGCTTTCCACGGAGAGTCCACCTCGAGGAAACGTCCATAAATCAGCCCACAGAGCAAAATAAAGAGACTCCAGAAACTGCTTGAGAGTCTTCTCACTTTAAAGTTTTCTTCAGTACGTCAGTGATCCAGTCTGTACGTCCATGAGATCGCTGCTAACAGGAGCTGCTAACAGGAGCTGCTAACTGCTAATTAGGCGTACTTTGAATGGTGCTAATTCACAGAAATGTAAACAAACACAGGTAAAAACAGCTCAGGTTGTCTCCATGGCTCCTGGTGAGGTGCTGTTGGTGTTGTCTGGGTTTGCGGGCTCTGAACCTCTTAACCCACTTCGTCAGTGAAATCTGCTGCATGATGTTTAATAGTTTAGAATCAGACTCAAGCTTTCTGTTCTCAGATCAGCTTTGTTTTGTCCTGATGCTCCGGAGGGAAAAACTTCCTCCAGGCTTCAGTTTTGTTCCTCCTGTGAGAGGTCGAGCCAGCAGAGGGCGACGGCGTGCCTTCGTGTTTCTTGACCCACTGGTGCAGATTGATTGTTCAGAATCACCTGAAATCCTGCTCACCTTTTTCTGAAGGAAAAAACACCTGTTGATCACAGTTTCCTCTTTAATGGATGTCGGTTTGAATCCTGGATCGAATTTCACGTCTGCTGGCCTGAAGATTTAAATCTGTGGCTGCTTCGTCTCACAGACCTTTGAGCCTCAATGATTTGTGCTTTTTTCAGTGTAATTTATTGTGTGCAGATGATAATTCAAACGCAGTCTGCCAGAGGGGAAATATGGATTTATGTCCGCATTAAAAACTCAACACACAAAATGTTTCAAACTGGTTGTTTTTCAGGGAGCTCTTTTATTTCATCTCTCTGCATCTAACGATCATTATCCTCATCAGTGAATCTGCTGATTGTATTTGGACTCATTGATTCTTCTCTGCAGGACTCAAACTGGAAGAACTGACGCCTTCAAACAGGCCCAGATGTTGGCAAACCACGTTAGAGCTGTACGTCTCATCAAGGTTGGCAACTGAACGGGACGTTTCAAGCTGAAAAATGATCGTTTGGAGGGTTTTTCAGGCCTGAACTGACCTGAACCTCAACAGAAACATTCAGCATTTCTTCTGATGGAGTTAAGATCACTCATTTGTCATCATGAGCTGACTTCATACGAGCTTATTTCTGCCTGAGAATAACTCTCATGTCCATAAAGACCCAGATGTTATGTGTCTGTCCTGCTAGCTGCTGACTGCGCTGATGATTATCAGTAATTGAGCTCATTCTGACTCGTTAGTTGAAAGAAACGCTGGTTCCACGCGTCGCCTGTGACACCGTTGAAACCCGCCTCGAGCCTTCGTCTCGTTGCGAGCAGACTGCTCGGAGGCTGCTCTTCCTCTGCCACGCCGTGAACCTCCAGCGTCTCTGTGTCCGTCTGCACGTTGCTCCTGTTGATCCACGTGAGGGCACTGATTGCTCCACTGGTGCAGATCTGGGCCAAGCTTCCTGACGCTGGCGCTGCACCCTGCTGATCCTGGTGATAGTCTGCTGGGTGCATTGTTCAGGCCGGCCTCTTGGCACTGCGCTCGTATGTGAACCGCGCTCTTGATTATTTTGACGTCATTTTCTGGCTCTTGTTTGTTTCCTTTATTTCACATACAAACAAGAACACAGCAGACTGTTTGTGCTGCTCATCACCTTTGACCTCGTTATGGAGGCCAGAACCTGACGTGAGGATTTGAGTGATTTAGAGTGAGTGAGGCTCAGATTTTTCATTTTTTATTAAAATATCAGATGTAACAGCTGAGAAATGAGAAGTGCAGACAGTCAAATTCTTCTTTTTTCTTTATTAGAAAACGGATTTTCTGCTGAAAGACACAGGAAGTACAAAACACTGTACATGTATTCAAATGCAAATTCCCCCTTTGATCACAACATGAGTGCACATCGGTCTGAAGGCTTCGCGCCTGCTGCATGTTCACGAATGTGGGAACGAATCTCAGAAGCAGAACACAAAGTGAGTCCACGGGGAGAGAAAAGAAAGTATTTACAATGAAGCTGAGCAGCTTTTCAGAGGCCAGCTGGTGAGAAAACTGCAGCCTCTGATCGAGCCGCTGCTTCTATCTGTGACTCCTGATGCAAAACAAGCAGATTTAAACTTCTGCTGCCTGACAAATGCAAAGAAATGACAGTCAGCTGGTGACAGAGTCCTTATTTTACAGTTTCATGCTCTGAATGTGCTCATCGTGTGTCAAACAGCATCCTTCATCACACGCTCTGCTCCAGAGTCCCACACTGTCTCATCACACATAGTACTTCTTGTCGAAGTCCCCGTTGGCTGTGATCGTCTTGGTGGGGGCGTATTTGATGGGGTAGGCGCCCCTCACCCCCTGAGAGAAGGAGCAGCACAGCAGGGTCCCGCCGAGCAGCAGCAGCGCGGTGGCGGCCCAGCCGATGTAGATCGCGGCCCCGATCTCCCTCTTCTTGGACGAGGGCACCTGCGGGTTGTGGAAGTCCACGATGATGTTGTTGGCCATCCAGCAGAGCGGGACCAGCACGAACAGCCCGCTGATGATGTAGATGACCCCTCCGGCGTTCACCACCCTCGCCTTCACCGTCTCGTCCTTGATGCAGTTGGTGCACTGCGCCCCGGCCACCGTCACCGTGAGCGCGACGACCCCCAGCACGGCGGAGATGACCGTGAGGGCGCGCGCCGTCTGCAGGTCCTGCGCCAGGGCCAGGACCGAGTCGTGGACTTTGCACTGCATCTGGCCGGTGCTCTGCACCACGCAGGACATCCACAGCCCGTCCCAGATGGTCTGAGCCACCACAATGTTGGAGTCGATGAACGCGGTCACCTTCCACATCGGCAGCCCGCACGCGACCATCACGAGCAGCGAGCCCGTGACGCACAGCGCCAAGCCGAGGAACTCCAAGCACGCAGCGAGCATGGCGTGTTCTTCAGTGAGATGCTGCCGAAGAGAGAGCTGAAGCGGGTCCTCGGTCGTGTCTCTCTCCGCGGTCTGTCTGGATGCTCTGTGCGCGCGCTCTCTCGCCTCTGGTCACTGAGTGCGTGCGCTCCGACGCCTTTCATTTATGGGACCAGCGGCCCGACGCCGCCGCGGCACCGCCATCAAAACAAAACCCAGAAACTTTTGGCCAATCAGCAGTAAACGCATCTTTGTCTCAGCCAATGAGGGGGCTCTACAGGAGCTGCGCCTCACACACTCGCGCGTGCACGTGAGCGCACGGGTGTGAGTGTATTTAGCGGTTGGAGCAGCAGATGTGGAGTCTTCCTGTGATTCAGAGGCTGCAGGACGAGGCGCAGAGGCCGTTCGTCACGGTTTCCATCTCATAGTGTGACGCTGAGATAATCACATGAGAAGCAAACACAGGTCTGCATGTAGAGGACAGACATGAGACGTTCTGGACAGGATGTCTCCTCAGGTCTCACTAATAAAAAGATTTTAATCTCAGTGTGACTTCCTAAACAAAGGTCACATATGTGGGACGCCAGTCCTGTCTGTCCAGAGGACGCTGTGAAAACCTCATTCTGGGTTTAAGTGAAGCTGTTTGACGTCCGTCTCGCATCCATTTCCCATCATTCTCCACCTGAGACACCCAACACAAACATGGACGATGCTGAAGGAAAAGCAAGGACTCATTTATGGAGAATATAAAGTTCATCATGAAGCATTTTAAGCTCATCTTAGTGATGAACTCAGCAACGAGTCTTCAGGACTGAGCAGGTCTGTTCACGTCACTTTTCATTCGAGGGGTCCTTTAATTCCTTAATGTTCCCTCAAAGGTGAATTTAAGTTTCTCCTGATGAAGTGAGACAAGTTCAGAAACTGATTTCCTTTCATTCGTTTGCTGGAAACTTCTTTCATCATGTGAGTTGAAGTGTGCAGAAACCTCGTGACACTGATCCTTTTGTCAGCGGCTCAGATGATTTTCTCTCGTCTGGATGATATTTTGACCCTCAGCGGCGCACAGGATGCCGTCCACGCAGAGACGCGGCGGCCATGTTGAAAGGCTCCATTGTGCCAAATGTTGTTGAAAAATTCCCTCAACTCTCTTTTGTTTCTGTGCTTTAAGTGGACTCGTCGACCCGACATACACGTCCTGTGCATTCTGCAACGTCAGGACCGTGATGAGAGACGCACCAGGGGCAAAGCATTCTGGGCCGTCATGTGGACCCTTTCAGAAACAAAACAAACAAAAAACAAATCTGACGGCTTCCTGTTGAAACTAGATCAGCCGGACTTGATTCTTCTTCATCAGCTTCTTCAGTGAACCTGGAAAAGTGAAGAATTCTTCAAATTTCAAGGCAAAAACTTGAAGAATTTGTCAATGAATCTTAAAGACGCACTCTAATAAATATCTGCAACACTAAATCATGTACGACACCTTCAGGAGTCGGCGGCCATGCTAGCAGCACTGTGGTGCTAAATGCTAACATCAGCATGCTAACACGCTCACAGTGCTAACATGCTGATGGAATCATTCCCATTGGCTCTCAGACCTGAAGGTCCGACAGGTGAGACAAGCCAGCAAACCTTTATTTAAAAAGCACGTCTCATTGTGGACGGAGGACAGTGTGTCTGAGCGTCTACACAGGACAACATCGCACACAAGTACACACAAATAAACACACAAATAACACACGTGAGTTAAAAGGCAGCAAGAAAATAAAATAATGAAGACCAGAAACCAGCTAATAAAATAAAATGTGAATTGAAACCAGTGAAAAAGTAAGAATAAAAAAACGAAATGTTTCCAGGTTGGTTAGCTGCACTCGTTAGCATCTCGGTTAGCAGGCTAATCTTAGCATTTAGCTTAAAGCAGCTTACAGCCTCTCAGAGCTGCTTTTGTTTTTGATCTGATTTCAAAAGCGTGAAGGTTAAATCTTTGCCTCTGATTGGCTGCTGCCTCTCAGAATGCACACGTGATCGATCACGTGATCACTTCTAACGGCTCGTAAAGGCTCCTCCCACGCTCTGCTGCTCGTCTCCTGATTAACGTTTCGCTCGCCAAGTTCATCCAATCAGATTTTAAACCAAAACACACAAAACGAATTCCTGCTAAGCCTGAACACATCCTGTACCGTTAGAGTGTGTGTGTGTGTGTGTGTGTGTGTGTGTGTGTGTGTGTGTGTGCGTGTGTGTGATCGTTTACTGCAGACAAAGTGATGCGTGTCGATAAAAGCTGGACCACACCTTCTCTAATCACCCTCAGCCTTTAGTCATGAACTGACTCCGTCTCCTTCACATGGACTCAGAGGGCTGATTCAGACCGCTGGTATCTGGGGGGGGTCTCTGGTGGTGGTGGTGGGGGGGTGGGTGTTTGCCTGCTGACTGACTCGGTCGGATGCAGCAGCAGATAAAGACGAACAGGGCGGAGGAAAAGCCTGACTGCTCAGATAAAGACTTCAACAAGCAAACAAAGTTGATTTAAGATCAACTCTAAATATTTGTGCTGATGAGAAGTTTGAATGAGGTCAGTGTGGTCAGTATGGATCCATGCATCACCCTATGGATCCAAACATCATCCTATGGATCAATACATCATCCTATGGATCCATGCACCACCCTATGGATCAATACATCATCCTATGGATCCATACATCATCCTATGGATCCATGCATCATCCTATGGATCCATGCATCATCCCATGGATCCATGTATCACCCTATGGATCCATGTATCATCCTATGGATCCATACATCATCCTATGGATCAATACATCGCCCTATGGATCATCCTATGGATCAATACATCGCCCTATGGATCCATGCATCATCCTATGGATCAATACATCGGCCTATGGATCCATACATCATCCTATGGATCCATACATCATCCTATGGATCCATGCATCATCCTATGCATCCATACATCACCCTATTGATCCATGCATCATCCTATGGATCAATACATCATCCTATGGATCCATACATCATCCTATGGATCCATGCATCACCCTATGGATCCATGCATCATCCTATGGATCCATGCATCATCCTATGGATCCATGTATCACCCTATGGATCCATGTATCATCCCATGGATCCATGTATCACCCTATGGATCCATGCATCACCCTATGGATCATCCTATGGATCAATACATCGCCCTATGGATCCATGCATCATCCTATGGATCAATACATCGGCCTATGGATCCATACATCATCCTATGGATCCATACATCATCCTATGGATCCATACATCATCCTATGGATCCATACATCATCCTATGCATCCATACATCACCCTATTGATCCATGCATCATCCTATGGATCCATGCATCACCCTATGGATCCATGCATCATCCTATGGATCCATGTATCACCCTATGGATCCATGCATCATCCTATTGATCCATGCATCATCCTATGGATCAATACATCACCCTATGGATCAATACATCATCCTATGGATCCATGCATCACCCTAACGCTGCTGCTGCATCGATGGCCTGACGATGCTCACGCTGGCGTGTTTACTGCAGCAGGTGTTGTTGACCATCATGGACGTCAACATGCTGACAAACAACATTCCTCCAGAAAAACACAATCAGGCTCCATCTGGAGAGCTCGTTACTTAATGAACACACACACACACACACACACACACACACACACACACACACACACACACACACCAAGGAGAATGAAGTCATGATGTCACGTAGTAGGTGAGTGGGTCATGAAAACACACATTTTAATCAGTCAGGCAGCACAATGAGACTGATTGAAACAACAGTGTGTGTGTGTGTGTGTGTGTGTGTGTGTGTGTGTGTGTGTGTGTGTGTGTGTGTGTGTGTGTGTCCTCAGAGGGCCAGCAGATGCTTCCTCCTCGCTTCCTATGGCTGAGTGTTTACACTTCCATAAAAATACTTGAGCTTCTGAGGCTCGGCTCAGATGGAAACGAGACGAACCAACGTGAAATTTAAAGAACTCAAAACGTGAAATGTGAGTGACAACAGAGTGAAATGTGAGGATTTCATTTAAAGAGTGAACAATGTGGCAGATTTCATGCAAACATCCTGATTTCACAGTTCAGTGTTTGTGTGGAGAGCTCGACCCCAAAAACTGTTTAACAGGACAGAAAAAGGTGGAAAGCTCAGGAGGAGGGATCCTTCATCTCTCAGACGTTCCTGCTACACTTACCTGAGCAGGTGAGAGGAAATGAACCTTCTGCTGAGAGTACTTGTGTACTTCAGAGTACTTGTGAACGCAGGACTTTTGCTTGTGATGCAGTACTTTGTACATTGTGGTCTTGTTACTTTTACTTGAGTAAAGGGTCTGAATACTGCAGGTGTGTACCGCTCCAGACGACATACTGGTGATATTCAGTATTTATACTATTTACTGCATACTGTTGTGCAGTTAATGTACCAGAAATCCACTTTACTTTATTCTACTTCACTCTGCTGTCCTTCAGACTTCACTTCACTGCGCTCAGCTCCAGCTCCAGCCTAAACTTCAGACAGTTAACATGAAGAAGACGCTGATACTTTATTCTTTTGTGTGTAGTGTAGATGCAGTACTCTGATCCTTTACTGCAGTACTTCTTGGCTGTTTTGTACTTTGTGTGAGTATCCGCTCTGAGTCTGCTGAGACTTCTCTTGTTTTCAGGATTCAGCGTGAAGCATCAGCAGAGGCTGAATAAGACCGACATCTTATTTTATGACTTCCTCCCGACGGCGTCGGTGCGTGACGCTGATTGACAGCTGCTGGTTGCCAGGTGACATGCCGGGGGCCCGTGGGGGGGCTGACACGCAGCAGCGTTAGGATGTCCTGTCTCTTATCACTTCCCTTCGCCTCCATTGTTCTCCTGGCCTGCTGGGAATATTCTCCTCCTCCTTTTCCACATCACCTCCTTTTATTATCCACGCCGCGGTGTCACCTGCCGCGGCTCTCTGGCTCTCGTGGAGGCGCGAGGCCTTGGCGCTTTGTCCAATCGTGCGTTTGTCCGGTGCTCGTATTTGGCACGTGGGCCGGCCCTTTGCTTCAGAGACGCCTTTAATGTTGTTCTGAGGTGTCGGTAATCAAACGTGTGTGTGTGTGTGTGTGTGTGTGTGACCTCTGTGATCTGCATTGTCCTGAGCTGCATTGAACACGACTCTGTGCAGCAGCTGCAGCACTTGCCTCATCTGTTCAGTGTTTCGAGCCTCTGCAGGTCGTGAGGCTTCGCTCTCCGATGGCGACGCTGACACCGCAGACCAGCGTGTGTCACAGCTGGTGACCTCACCGCCGCCTGATCCTCGCAGGTAAAGGTGCCGCAGACGTGACTGACACGTGATGTGAAACTATCGAAGTAATCAAAGTAAAGTTATCCTCCAGCTGTGCGTCAGTACGAGGACTTTGACTCCAGTTTGAACACTGCAGTCAATCAATGCGTCAACGAGGACAAAAGACAAACAAGAGACTGAACAATAAGTTCAATTATGCAAAGATAAATTAAAAAAAATGTAATAATTCAGTCAAATGTCACAGAAAAGTGCTTCCTGTCGTCTGAACAGTGAAAGTAGTTTTTAATGAATTGACGATGGCGTCCGAGAGTCACGTGGCTTAAACGTCGCTCGTCTCTTCAGTGAAAGCATCAGGTGTGTGTGGAGGATGAGGAGGAGGCTGTAACCTTCCTCACATGAACACATGAATCTAAGAGAAATGTCTGATTCCTCTCATGTTCTCATCGTTTGCAGCTCTTCTTCTGTGGTGGTTTAGAAGCAGCTCCAGCAGCTGTTTACCTTTATTAATCCCCCAGTGGGGAAATCAGGGATGAATCAGCGCTGAGTCGTGCTCACAGAGCAGCAGCGGATGAGATAAACGCTCAGTGTTTTGATTTTCTGTGTTTTTGGACTGAAACCTGCTGTTTGTGCTGTTTTCAGGAAGCTGCTCGTAGAAATGTGGGTGTGCTGAACGTCTCTGTGATGAGCTGCATTCAGTGAACACGACGGCTTTAACGGGCCGTTGACTCAGACGGGAGGAAATCCCAACTCTAGAAAGTCATCAAGCTGCTGATTAGAGATGGAAGTTCTGTGTTAGTGCGTCTTTAATGTCCTTTAATGTCCTCGTCTTCCTCCGGTGACTAATTCCACCTGTTACAACAAACGGCGGATGTGACGCGTTCGTGGCGCTCAGAGTGCCATCGCGCCGTCATCCTGTGTGGATTCAGCTCCTCCAGCCTCCACTGCGAGGGTGAATAACCCCGTCACGTTACTTTCATCACTGATTCATCTCTCTGTTATTCTCAGGTGGGTCTTTAACCTGTGCACAATGTAACTGAGTACATTTACTCAAGTACAAATCTGAGGTACTTGTACTTTACCTGAGTCTTTTTTCTGATCTCAGAGAGAAATACTGTAGTTTTTACTTCACTACATTTATCTGACAGCTTCAGTAACTTTACAAATTAAGATATTTATACACAAAATGTATGAAGAGTTTATGAAATATGAAGTTTTCTAAGATAATGATCAGCTGATTGATCCAGAATGAAAAGAATCATCAGTTTAAAATGAGCTCCACCTCGACCAACTCCAACAGGGACGTCCTGCTGAGACATGAACGAGGAGACACCATGATCTACAGAGACCAGAGACAAGAGGACAGGGGACACAGGAGACACGATGATCTACAAAGACCAGGGACAAGAGGACAGCAGATACAGGGGACACTTTACTGCACTTTAGTACTTTTACTTTCAATTCTTCAAGTACATTCTCCTCATTATACTGACACACTTTCACATTTTCACTGCAGTATTTCTACTGTGTGGTATTAGTACTTTCACTGCAGTACACAGTCTAAATACTTCCATTTATTCTGACCTGCTGTGTTTCAACAGCTGAACGTGGTAATTACACATGTGAGCGTGTCACTGAACATGGAGGTTAATGGGCTCCTCAGTGAGACATCTGGAGGCAGTGGTCCTCTACATGTTGTCCTCAGGCGTCTTCTTGTCGTCCTGCTGACATGTGACCTCAGACCGCTCAGAGTAATCAGGCTGACGCTGTGTTCGATGCTGAGTGAAGTCACGATGCTGCTCAGAGCTCGCTGAGGAAGTTGTGTTTGTTTTTAGGAGGAAAAGAAACAAAACTGATGCTGTAAAAAAGTGTGAAATTCACTATTTAGCATATTTGTCACAATAACCGACAAACGAATCAGCTGAAAACGAGGTGATGATGTGACTGCAGAGACGCATCGAACAGAAAAGGTCGAAGCCACTCGAGGGTTTGAAACTGAAAACGCAGATTTTCTGCAGACTTTTCCTTTAATTCTCGCCGGGCTCGTCTCCGCTGTCCCTCAGCTGCATCAGCGTGGACATGTTTTGATTTCCGGAGCTATTTTCCCGCCTTATCTCTGCCATCGGCTCATTTCCTGTGTGTAACAGCACCATTTCCTGTCTCTGTGGAGACTACGGGAGAGATAACACAGACCTCCTTTTTCTCCCTGTTTCTCTTTCTATTTCTGCTCCTGCACGTCTCCTTCCTCCTCCTGCTCTCCGGCATTCATTCACATCTAATCTTCAACATTTCTAAACTCTCAGAAGTCATCAGACGTCGGTCGGACACATTAAATGTGAGCGCTCTGTTATCTGTCGTCGTCTCTTTCTTGCTTCCTTCTGGTATTCTGACCCACATATTTACTTCACGTGATGGAATTAAGACCAAAGCAACGACGTAGAAATACTGAAGTAAAAGTCAAACACGGTTAAAGAAAGGAAGACGCTGCGCGTTGGTTATTGTCAGAGGTCACACAGAACAAAGAAGCTTTAATAATGTTGATTTTATAGACAGCTCTGCACTGAGGAGCGTTCATTTTCTCCCTACTCCTTCATCCCTCTGCTCCCTCCTCTCCCTCCATTGTCTCTCCACCAGGGAAAAGGAGAAAAGGCTCGTTCACAACAATGAGCGCTTCCTCCTGCGAGGAGCTCGACGGCTGCCGAGGAATCAGGCCGCAGCACATGTGATGAGCTATTGTACGGCGCTGCGCTGCGGCCTTCCTGCGTTAGCCTGTTTCCAGCTGAGGTCATTGTGTGTCTGCGGGGAGGAAACGCTCAAACACACTCTCACATGGACACACAGTCCAGTGTTCACATGCATGTTTCTCACACACACACACACACACACACACACACACACACACACACACGCCGAGCTCAGACCCTGAACATCACCTTTACACCACCCTCAATCCTGTTTAATCTATAACGTGCATATTACAGCGTATGTGTACGTATATATCTAACTGTGTGACTCTAATTCAAAATATTTTAATATTTTACACATTTTCTGTGTGTCGGGTGGAGGAGCTACACCTACATTTCACTGTGAAATCCTTTTTATATTGACAGTAAAGCTGAACCTTGAAGCTTTTACTAATAATCAATGCAAAGAGACAGAATCAATGTCTCTTAAAGAAATTTCACTGTCAGCTTTTTTTTTGGGCTGATCTCATTAATACTGAGTTACTAAAGAGGCTTCAGGTCTATCAGCAGCAGTCATTCGAGCATTGTGATCAATCATGTGTTCCTAGACATTAAAAGATGCCTCACAATTATATCTAACACAGCAGGATGAAGGTTAGCTCTGTGTCATTAAGGACATCGGAGCGCTCGGTTTCTGTCAAACGTCCCGTAGAGAAGGCCGGACTCTCTAATGATGATGCTTTGATGGCGTTTCTTGGCGTGCGCTGTCAGCCGGCGCAGATTAAACCACTGAACTCTGGGTTATTATGTTACATCTCTGACCCGGAGGCCAAACGGCTCATGTTAATCCCAGTTTATTAGGTTGCAGCCATCCCTGGCTCGCGCTGCACGATGCTGCAGTGGACCGGCTGAAGCACCATGTGTGCATCCTAAATAAATAAAGCACAGTTATTTTGTTTGTGTGCAGAGGTCGCTTTGCTCCTGAGGCCCCATGAGATCAGAAGAAATCCGTTTTGGTGATGCTGGGAGGGAAGGTCGCTCATTGTGTGGCCCCCGCTGCCCCGCCACCCATGCAGCCTGTGTGCTAGCACAGGAAACGCTCTGCTATGGCACCCAGCTCCCACCTCCAGTCTCACGCTCTCATCATTGTTCGCCTGCTGTCTCCTCCCCCCGCAGGTAGCTGTCAGGACAAATCACACCGAGCCTCGCGGCTTTTTCGGCTTGTTTTGTCCTGCTGTTGTGTTTGAATCGCTAACTGTCTTTGATCATTGGGGCACAGCCAGTCCTTGATTGATTAGTGAGTCTCTGAGAAACAGGAAGCAGGGACACGATTGGCCCGTCTGACTGTGTAGCCGCCGCTGGGTCGTGGTGAAGACGTGTTTCATGAAAAGTCCATTTTGAGTTTTCATTAAGAAAAATCTATAACAGAAGAAATGCATAAAGAGACTTTTCAGACATTCACCTCCATCTGTTCACACTAACATACGTTGCCCAGCTGCATTAGTGGGTGACATCCCACACAGAGACACACAATGCTGCATTGTTGTTGTGTATTTTCCTTAAAACATTGAGTTCCTCGCAGGATGTCTGTATTCAGATGTGCGAGGGCACGACGCGGTGTGCGTTTGATGTTCCATAAATAAAGGAACTTTCATTTCAACCCCAGAGAATAACAAAGATATATCTGTCCTCTGGTCCTCTGGTGTCCTACATGAGACTGACTTAATGCTAGCTTCAGCCTCAGTCCTTTAGCATTTTATCATGTATGTAGCTATCAAACACATAATTATGACCACATTACAGGATTCTCATTTTAAAAGATGGAAACATTAAAAACTTCACTGGGGAAACGTTATCTTAGCAAGCTAGCTGTCAAATCAGTAGTTAGCAACGCGCTAACAGCTTGAATTAAACAGCAACAAAAATGAAACACATTTATCTGTGTTATTAACGTTATTAGCTCAAAGTTGTGCCTTTGTGCTAATAACGTTAGCATGTTTCGCTGTCTAGCTTAATAGTTAATAGTGCTACTTCCAAACGAAGGCCAGCATCATATTCTGAACTGTCTACACTGTTTTATTTGATTAAAGGCTATGTTAAAAAAGGCACTTTCAGACATATGACATGGGCACATTATGCTGCTAACACTAACTGAGTTTACGCTAATGTTAGCACCTAGCAGTTAGCAGGCTTGAACCTGACTAAATCAGTGATCACTGAAAACTGTACAGTGCGCCAAGCTAGCATAGAAAGCTTGACAAGTGTAGCAACATGGAACTTAGCAAAGGGTCCATTAACGGGATAAACTCTAAAAATATACTGTTACAGTATCACAAGAGTCACTGAGCTGATCAACTGATCGACATGCATTTCCTATTTCAATTTTGCTAACATTAGCTGACATCATTAGCAAGTAAGGCTACAGCAGCAAAACCCTGAGTGTATTCAAACGAGCAAAGGTGTGTTTATTACTCATTAATATGACTTCATGCTGAAAAACTCATAATTATAAGATTGTGTTATTCTCTTTCATATATTTCACCATCTTCCCTGAAGGAAACAACCTTTGTTGTGTTTCTGTTCTGTGTGTTTGTGTTAAAAGTTGATGATAATGTTGGCGTCACCTGCTGGTCCACACAAAAACAGCCTGTCATCGGCCCTTCATTGCTAACATGAGGCGCATCCAGTCCCTCTTACATTTCAATCCAAATCATTTGAAGGCCTTAAAAGAGTATAACTGAATTTCTAACCCTTCATTGTCCTACAAGGCCTCTCAGATTTGGGTCTTCAACTGTCCCAGAGACAGTTAATAACTGTGAGCATTGAGCTTTTGCTCTATTAGTTCCTCAGTTCAATTTAAAAGCCACTTTCACAGACTTGACAAATACTCTCAGTATCTTCTGATATGAGATGGCTTTTACACAGTCAGTTTCTCTAGTTTCTGTATGTTTTAGTCCAACATTATATTGTAAATGTAACTTTATTTATATATTTTTAACTCTACTTTTTCCTTTTTAATTGCTGCTTTTCATTGTTACTGTCAACACACGTTATTCAATTCTATTTGTATAACGCCAAATCACAACAGAAGTTGTCTCAGGACACTTTCCATATAGAGCTGGTACAGACCGAGCTTGTTATGTCCTTTCTTGTTTTATGAAAAATGCTCATTGAACAAACTATTATTATTATTTATTTATTTATTTTATTATATGAAAGACTAAACGCATGCTGTAGGCTACCAGCCGCTGCAAAGTACGTTACTCAGTGCAGGTATAGAACAACACTGCCACCTCCTGGTGATCCACACGAACTGCACACAGTTTTTCACACAAAAAGCATTGTGAGCGTCTCTTAATCACTGATCAGTCTGCGTGCATGACAGCACAGAGTCCGGCGTCGAGCATGCGTCCACACGGTGATGAGCTTTAATCTCTTTTCCATTTCAGGTTCATTTCTGCGCACGTGAGCTTCTGCTGGACGCGTTTCGGTGCTGCGGGGGTGAAATATCGTCCAGCCTGAATTAAACGGAGCAGCAGCGGCTGCAGACGCGCCTCTTTCATTCAGTTTGGACGCGTTTTCCACCAACTGTGTCCAAGATGACCGCCAACAGCAGGTACAAGAGCCGCGCGCCCCGGCCAGGTGAGCTCCCGCGTGTCATTAATAACCCGCCGCGCGCCACAGCCGGTTAATGAAGCATCGATTAATGAGTCTGCACGAATCCTCATCATGGTCTCTTTCTCTCCTCCCGGGATGGATGCGGCCGGCATCCGCTCCACAAACGGACGGATGCCTCCTGGAATCCGGCTTCATGGACAGATGATGGAGAGGTAAGAGAGACGCAGCAGACAAAGGTGTGTGATGATGATGATGATGATGATGATGATGATGATGGTGACCCTTACAAAATAAAAGCCTCCTGCTGTGTCGCACCTGCACGAACCAATAGAATCCCTTTATTTTGGTGGCTGCACAGCTGGTCGGTGCTGTCGGTGACCTGGTCAGTGCTGAAGCTGCTCTTTGACTCATCGTCACACACGCTGACAGACTTTACATTTCAGTTCACGTTCAGCATCTGGACACATCTGGAAACATGCCCTGAGCTGAGGCCATCAGTCGAATGATTGATCGATCAATCCACAGAAAATTAATTTCACATCCTTTCAGTCATTTTTCAGGCTGCTTGAATGTGAGTGTTGGCTGCTTTCATTCGTCATGTACGATAATATCAGCAAACCTTTATTTTAAATGCTGGTGGAGACCTTCCAAAGATACCAAACGGATCAGGCTGAATTTGGGGGGAAACTTTGCAATATTTAATATATAACAAGACGATAGAGCGATAATACAAGATCATTGATTCATCTGCTGATTGTTTTCTTTATTCATTGCCTATGAAATGTCAGAAAATAGTGAAAAATGGCTGTAAAATCTCTTAAACTCCACGCTGACGTCTTCAAACCACCAACAGTTCAAAATGAAAAAGAGTTGACAATCATATGAAACAGATAAATCCTCCTGTGGGACCAGCTGGAATCAGACAACATTTGGCACTTTTGCTGGAAAATGACTAAAACTTAACAAGGAATTATCAAAATAGTTGCTGCTGAATTTCTGTTGACTCATTCAGCTTCAAAATGCAGAAAAAGGGGAAAACTGTAAGATCGTTTCTAGAAGACTGAACTGACATCATTCACACTCTCAGAGTGTTCAAATGAAGGAAGAGTGTGTCGCTGTGAACCCGCTCGTCCAAAAGACAGTTGGAAATGTTTGAAATCATTAATTTGGTCTTCTGCGTGTGAAGAGTCGCAGACGCTCGATGTCTTGATATCCTGGTATGAGTTACATGCAGCTCTCCGCCCTCGCTGTTCATTTTAGATCCATTTCCCTAAAATCCCACCAGCCGTTTCATAACGTCTGCCTTCATCCCTTCACAGCTCTGTCTTTTCTGGCCGTGTTGGACGGCTGAGTCAAAGCAGCGGACGCAGACTCAGCGTGGCGTTACCCAGCAGTCTGGATCACTGTATTTCTGTGATGTGTGTGTGGGCGTGACACACAAACGCATCCACAGACAAAATGTCAATATGGAAGCAATAACAAAAGTGGAGCATGAAAACACCCCCACAGCTCCATATGCACCGCTCCAGTCCACTGAGTCACCGCCTGAAGTCAAGATAATGCGTTTGGTAAAAAGCCTAAAGCGGGAATATTTGGAAAGCCCTGATGCATGATGGGAGGACTGTGCTTTCATGTGACCGGTCTTGACCCGTCTCATTCAGGCCTGTTTTATTGTATTTTACTGCTGCTTTGAGCTTTTCGTCCTCTTTGCGTGCGCTCAGATGAACATGTATGTCGCCTCTGTCACCCCCCCCCCCCTTGTGCCAGCCTGCCGAACTGTATCATGAATACTTGAGGGAACCTCGAGGCGCGGTCCTCAATAAAACATGAAAGGAATCATGGGAACGTCCTACCAGCACAGCTACTGCACCACGCTGCAGCCCTGAGCTGTGGAGGACGATCTGACCCACATCACGCCGTCCGTCCGTCCGTCCGCCATTATGATCACACACTGCCCTACATACAGCCAGGAAGCTAAAGCAAGAGGCCCATATCAAATGGAAGCTAGCTTGTGAGATAGCCGCGGCTAATTTTAGCTCAAACTAAAAATAGGTTCATTGATTTTCTCCTAGTTCTTCACCTGTTTGTTAATTTATTTAGAAAGATTTTGGTTATTTAGTTTGTCATTCAGGATGATTAAATAAGGCAACAGCTAAACAATTCAGGATGGAGATGAAAAACTACACTTAAAGGTAGCTAGCTTAGCATAAAGGTAGCTAGCTTAGCAGATCTCAGTAGCTTTGATTTCATGTGATTTGGTGGTTAAGCTGCCTTTAACTCACGTGCTTAAAGTATTAAATTGTAAGTCCTATAAACTGCTGTAAACAATAACTTCTCAAACTAAAGTGAACGTGTTCCTCAGAAAGCTGTGGGAACACGTCGTTGGTACTAATACTGCAGTTTCTCTGAGTATCCCGTGAATATTGTCCAAAGGCAGAGTGTTTTTAAGCACTGTGTGTTTTACTGTTTGCTGTCCAGGCTAAACATTTTTAACCCTTTTTCTCAACAAAGACTGTATGGATTCACCAACTGCAAGTAATTCAATCTATATTTATTTGTGTGTGTGTGTGTGTGTGTGTGTGTGTGTGTGTGTGTGTGTGTGCACGTGCGTGTCTGTTTCTAGGAAAAAGATTACGTCGGTTTTGCGACGCTTCCGAACCAGGTGCACAGGAAGTCGGTGAAAAAAGGGTTTGACTTCACCCTCATGGTGGCAGGTGAGAGATGCTAACCCGTCACTGCTTCAGTCTGCCTGAGTTAGCTCGTACGCCGCTAACAGTGAAGATGGAAGCAGGTTTACGTCACAGTTCTTTGTCCTTTTTAGTAAAAATCGGTCCTCAAATTCACACAGAAGTGAGCAAAAGTAGTTTTTTTTATCCAGCGACTGTTTATGCTAAAATCACATCTTTCACTGGAAGATTATCAACTGTAGCTAGCTAACGTAACGCAAGCGCTAAAACTCCATGACTGTTTGAAGCTGATTTGTTTTAAAACACAAATCCTTGAAATTTGCTCTTAAATGAGTCTTTGACGGCCACACTCATGCTAACAGACTGAGGCTAATGCTACACGTCATCCTCACCAGTGGATGATTCAGGCAGAAGACGCAGAAATGAAGGAGCAGCGTTGAAATTGAATTGTGGAACAGAGTTTCATAAAGGCTGTGAATCTCTCAGCGAAGCCTCATGAGCTGCACGTCTGCGTGTGGATCAAGTCCAAAGCCGTCTTCACACAGAGAGGCTGAAATCCACGCAGGATGTTCTTCACCACCACGCCTCCGCGCTGTCTCAGCTTTCACAAGTTTCATGTGAAAATGTCACACAATGATCTGGATTTAATGGCACTTTATCTCCAACTGGTAAATATTCAGAAGCATTTTGAACGTTAGCGCGTTTCTCTGCAGTTTGATGGAAACTGAAGAGTAAACGTCCTCTTTCAGGTCGTGGTTCTTCTAAATGCTTTACAAAGTCAGCTGGACAGGTCACCAAAGTGCATTTACCTCTCACCATTAAGTACGTACATTAATGCATCAAGTATGTGATTTAAAGGCAGCTTAACCACCAAATCTGCTAAGCTAGCTTTCACTTGCTACAGCCCTCTTAGCCCTCGTTAGCTTTCTCGTTAGCTGATTTCCTGTAGTAGATAGTGCAGTAACTACACAGCCAAAGTACTGCGTTTTGGATTATTAAGCGCATTTTGTAGTTCCAACGAATTTAGGATGTGTTTTTCATGGAAAATACACATTTCTATGGAAAAAGCCAAATACATTTTATTCAGGACAGCAGGAAGTCGCAGGTTATAGCTGTATTACTATACAGAGTATAACTGTGACTGTATGTAGGGCAGTGTGGGATCGTAATGGTGGTACAGTAGCTGTGTTCGCAGGGCGTTCCCATGATTCCTTTCATGTTTTATTGAGGTAGTGTGGGGGGGGAGCACTTAGAAATAATCTCCTTCTTTGCTGCACTGATTTTGATTTTGTCTTTTTATTTTGTAGAATGTTTCTTAAATGATGACTAAATATTGTCGATGAACATCTGGAGGTTTATGTTCGTGAATCCTGAGTCTCGTTTATTGGATATCGTGTTTTTATCAGCCTGGAAAGCAGAAAAACATTGGCGTGATATTTCAGATGAATGTTGGAGCAGAGTGTCTCAGTCTGGCTGCTCACACTGTTTGTTGGATGTGTGTGGGTGGTGCTGCTGGAGAACAGGGTCACCCATCACCCAGCACTGCCTGCGTGAGGCCTGTATATGGGACAGGCTCCTGCGGCTCTGCACAACTTCCTGAGAGTTTTATTCTGAAAAGTGTATCTCATAATCTCATATCATCATTACCTTAAATGTACGTTTACTGGCGTGCTGCTGCATTCGTGTGTTCCAGGTGAGTCTGGTCTGGGTAAATCCACGCTGGTGAACAGCCTGTTCCTCACTGATCTGCACAAAGACAGAAAACTGCTCAATGCAGAAGGTGAGTCACAGCCAATCAGACGGTCTCGTATCTCTGGCTGCTCAGACCTGCTGACTTTAAGTATCTGTTTGGTGTTTTTGACCGTGAAGAGCGCATCAGTCAGACGGTGGAGATCACAAAGCACACCGTGGACATCGAGGAGAAGGGGGTCAAGCTGAAACTGACCATCGTGGACACTCCTGGTTTTGGAGACGCTGTCAACAACACCGAGTGGTGAGTGTTCACTTTGTACAGCAGCTCGGAGGGTAAACAGTTTCAACAGCTGCTCGCTGTGTTTTCATCGAACAAACAGCAGGAAATGTGCATTTGTCGGGGACCGTTTTCATGGGCAGGCAGTGCAGCAGTGAGGCTCATTGATGTGTTTTAATGGAGGTCAATGGCTCAGAGGAAGAAGATCCTTCAGGCTGTGACACACACAACACTTGTTAGAAAGGCTGCAGCTCATGAATAGTGATTATTCACACTTAAGTTTATGAATTGTAAATAAAAAACAGTGAAACAACCTCATTCACAGTTTCTCTGCGCCCACGGTGACGCCCACAAATCAGTGTTCGGATGTGGGTTTTTCAATGGCCGACGCCGATGTTTAGAGAGCCGCAGCATGTAATCCTGATATCATGTTGTTTTTCTGCACCTGATTAAATACAACAATTTCATAATAACAATAACAAATGGCGACACAATTGCTGAACATCTATTTAACATTTATGTCATTTATACACATGCCTCGTTTTGTTCAACCAACTGTCCAAAAACCATAAAATTTGACTTTGCAGCCAAAAGAGACGAAGAAAAACAGCAAATATTCACATTTTACAGGCTGGAACTGTTGGATTTTAGTTACTAAAATCAGGGCTGCAGCTAACGATTATTGTCATTATTGCTAAATCAGCCAGTTCTTTTCTCGATTAATCGTTTGATCATAAACCAACTCATGGTGATGTTTTCATGTTTGTTACTGTAACAGTGACAAGAAAAGTCAAGTTTATATTTTGAAGTCGCAGCCAATTAAAGTTTCTGCTGATGGAGGCATCGAATCAGAGAACAGCTCCGTGCGTCGTCTCGAGGGTGCGAGCTTCATTTGGAGGACTCGTGGTGGTTTTTTTGTTTTTGTTTCTACCTGGTTGCCAGTTTGATTTCCCTCTGCGGCTCCCTGGAGAACTGAATTTTAACTGAGCCTGTCCACAGCCAGCGTCTCTCTGCAGCCTCAGCACAGCCTGGATGTCAGTTCCCTTCTTCAAGCTCTCACTTCTGACTGAGTGAGGATGCTTAATGCATCACTGTTTGATCCTCTTTGTCTTCTGTTTCCTTTAGTTCAGGACATTGATTATACTTCACACACTCTCGCTGCTCCTGATGCAGTAATCTGTTAATGCTCTGCTGTCTCTCCTGTTTTCATGTAATTTACATTAACTGAGGAAAGGGTCTCCTGACAGTACATTTCAATCAAGAAGAAGAATTGCAGGACATTTTATCAGGATCTGAGCTGGTGTCACATACATGATGTCAGCCCGGCTAAGCTAATGGCAGATGATGACGGTGTAACAGCAGCCTCTACAGCACATTAAGACAAGAGCCGAGCACCTGAACATCTGGATGCAGCATCGTGGGTCCTCACATGCTGCCTCGAGGATGCCGTCCACTGGATGAAATGAGTTTGCAGACCTCTGTTGTTGTAGCGGCCGCTGTTTCTGAAAGAGTTCTTCATCCTGTGCTCAGCCTGAGTCCCGCTGTGGGAAAACTGCAGCTTCAGCAGCGACACCTCCATCAGCTGCTGCTCCGCTGATGCAGCGCGACAGCTCGTACGCAGCTGGACTCCCCTGCACGTTAGCAGTAATGATGCTTGACAAGACCGGGACTGAATATTCATCTCCAAAGGTGCATGTAAAAAACATGACCGCAGAATGAGCGAGAGTCTCACATTAAAGGAATTCACTCTGAATTAAATGAGGTCAACAGAGGCGAGACTCCACCTAAAAATATCCACCCAGCAACACCTGCAGAGCTCACTCATGAAGAGCTATGAGTACTCCTGTACCCTGTTATATATAATATAATTAGATTACTGTTATGGTCATGACCGGTCAAATATTCTGTTGAGCATTTAATCTGCAGTACACTTTGTTTTATAAGATCATCATGTGCCCGTAAGTGCAGTACTCGAGTAGATGTACTGTTACTATGCTCCTGTGGTGATGATCAGTCTCTGAGCAGAAAAGGGAATCAACATACTCCTTCAGCAGTTTGCAGTAGAATCAGATAAATGTGTGTTTTCCAGCTGGAGGGCAGTCACAGACTACATCCACCAGCAGTTTGAACAGTACTTCAGAGACGAGAGCGGACTCAACAGGAAGAACATCCAGGACAACAGAGTGCACTGCTGCCTCTACTTCATCCCTCCGTTTGGACACGGGTGATACACACTAATACACACTAATACACACTCACCACATCTGAGGCCGTCATGGGATTTACATACATGCACACGTTGAATGGCTCAGTGAAGCTCGTGTCCTCCTGCAGGCTTCGTCCAGTGGATATAGAGTTCATGAAGGCCCTGCAGGATAAAGTTAATGTCGTTCCTCTCATCGCGAAGGCCGACTGCCTCACTCCCACTGAGATAAAGAAACTCAAAGAGCGGGTAAGACCCCATGATGTACGCTGACATACACGCAGATTACATGTATAATCCGTGAACAGCAGATTTGGCCGCTCTGCCAGATGTATGGGATGATGTAAATTCTCTTTTCTCTGAGGTTACAGCTTTATGTGAGCGCAGGAAAAGCTGAATTTATGCGCTGACCTTTGTGGAAATGCAGCATCTCTTAGCTGCTGGGCGTTCAGAGTTTTATTTTCTGCTCTGAATCAAACCCACAAAGACTTTCAGCATCTGCATAAGTACAACAGACGTCTGGCTGGAAAGAAGACGATATAATGCTGTCAGGGATATTTTATTATTTATTTCATTTTTCAGCTGCTAAACTCTTTTGACTGTTATTCATTACATTAGCACAAAGCTAACAGTGTCAGCTGGTTATTCAGTACTTTTGGCTAACTAGCCAATAATCTCAACGGTCCATTCATTAATTTTTTTTATAGATAACTATTTGTTTTTGTTTTTTTTAATTAGTTTGGATTTTAAAGGAGTAGTTCAGCATTATAGGAAGCAGACAGATGAGACGATGGATGTCAGTCTCTTCTCTGTGTGTCATGTATGAACTTGTAGTCAGGATGACGTTAGCTTAGCTAGCATGAAGACTGGAAACAGCCTACATCTGCCGGCACCTCTGAAGCTCCTCAATAAACACTTTGTTTTTTCCATAAATAAACATAAACAAAATGTGAAAACAACATTTTCTGGATTTAGCAGGAGGGTGACTTTATGCTAAGCTAGGCTAACCACGACTGCTACAATGCATGATTTAGGATTTGTTCTCAACTCATAAGAAAGAATTCACATTTCTGAAAAACTATTTCACTGAATTTATACTGTAAAGAATATCTAATATTTCTTTGTTGCTAAAAAATGTTTTTTGCATAATTTTGATTTGAATAATTATAAGATTCAGCTTGAAAAAGAGGCCGTTTGAGCAGCCGAGCTGAATCAAACCTAAACCAACAACTATACTGATATTCTGCTTAAAAATAAAAATAAAATCAGACTAGAAGGGAAGATAAGGGAAGTAAATGTTGAACCTTTGTGAGTTTGGGTTCGTTTGCAGCTGATATTAGTGGAGGATGAGTCACACACTCCTCCACAGAGGTTTCATCTGCACTTAGTTGTAAAGCTTTGTATAAGGCAGCGACTTCCTGCTAAACTTTAGCTCTCAGTGGGAGGGTGTGTGTGTGTGTGTGTGTGTGTGTGTGTGTGTGTGTGTGTTTTTTTCCATCCATCACATCTTTAATATGTGTGTGTGTGTGTGTGTGTGTGTGTGTTTTTCCATCCATCACATCTTTAATATGTGTGTGTGTGTGTGTGTGTGTGTGTGTGTGTGTGTGTGTGTGTGTGTGTGTTGGTCTTTTAGCTGAGGGAGGAGATAGATAAGTATGGGATAAAGATCTACCAGTTCCCTGACTGCGACTCCGATGAAGACGAGGAGCTCAAAAGACAAGATAAAGAGCTGAAGGTGAGCTCGATTCTGGTCCGCCTTAAAAAAACAGTCCACAGAGGGACATTTTCCACTTTTTACTGCACCACATTCATCTGACAGCTGTGTATGTGTCTGTGTTACGCCTGTCACACACGACATGTTGTGAATATGAAGCCTGGCTTTCAGTGTTCAAACCCACCGTGTGTAACTGTGTGTAGTTGTTGTGTGTGCAGGTTTTCACACACTCAGTTGACTCAAGTGACTGGTTGATGGTCATCTGACCAGTTGTTGTAAATCTAAATACTAGAAAATAGAAAGCAGGGGCCATTATACCTCTCTAACGAGTACTTTTACTTTTGATACTTCATATCCATTTTGCTGATAATACTTCTACTGAAGTAAAATTAGGAAAGAAGCACTTTACTGCAGTACTTTTAGATTCAAATACTTCCTCTGCACTGTCGTTTTGGGATGCAGGAGAGCATCCCGTTTGCAGTGATCGGCAGCAACACTGTGGTGGAGGCCCGAGGTCAGAGAGTGAGGGGGAGGCTCTACCCATGGGGCATTGTGGAGGGTGAGAAAGGCTCTGAGCCCGCCCATCCCAACACTCAACACTTCACTTACACTCATTATCAGCGAGCGCCCAGCCCTGATCTTCATCCTTTCCTGTTTGCAGTGGAGAACCCGTCCCACTGCGACTTTGTGAAGCTGAGGAACATACTGATCAGAACCCACATGCACGACCTGAAGGACATCACCAGCGACTGTCACTATGAGAACTACAGAGCTCAGTGCATCCAGACCATGACCAGGTGTGTGTGTGTGTGTGTGTGTGTGTGTGTGTGTGTGTGTGTGTGTGTGTGTGTGTGTGCAGCAGTACAATGACATATGTACTTTACTCTGTGTGTGTGTGTGTGTGTCAGAGTCACAATGAACAAAAACTTAATCAAGTGTGTACACATGTGAAGGGACAAATCTGGTCCTCCAGCAACCGTGTTTGTCCTGCTGACGTGAGCTAAAAAAAATCACTTCATGATTCCCATAAATGTATGTGAGTCCCCAAAAACACAACATTTTAACAGCATATGTTGCCTTCTCTGAGCTGTGCGGTGAAATTAAATCCACATATGAAGTCAATTTAGGTTTTAGCCCAAAACATGCAGGAGGAGACATCGCAGGTTCTTAGAGCCTCAGTTCTGTGTGCAGCTCTCGACTCCTTCCTCAGGCTGCGTTCGGCCCAAACAGCCTCCACCAATCAGAGAGTCCGAGGAGCCTGAGTGTGACCTGAGAGGCAAAACCCAGGGCCCAGTTCTCATGACGCTTGCTCACTCACACATAAACTTGGACAGCAGGGGGACACCCGAGAGACATTTTGGGCCTTGGCAGCATCAGTGGATGTAAACAGTGAGCTGATGTTGGTGTTCTGCCCGCAGTGGAGGAACGAGGGCAGTTTCCCACGAAGCGACTGTTTCTTTGGATCTGCACACTTTCATTGTTGCCTTCATTTTGTTGTGAAAAGTGAGTTATCTTTGCACAGTGATGCAGGGACTCATTGAAAAGCCGTCTGTGGACTCTTTTCAGCCGCTGGCAGACATCTGAAAGTTAAACTCATGAAGTTAAACAACAAGAAAACAGAAACAGTGCTTGGTAGTACTTTTTTTTAATAATAACAATATGAACATAGAGTAGCATCTGCCCGGAGAGAGAACACCGGACAGAACGTCCATCAGGTGGACAATGGACTTGGAAATTGAACGTTTGTACCTTGGGCACCCCCTAGTGGTCGTTTTAAAAATGACATGGGATGCTGAGATGAGATTAATGAGGGTGTAATGACCTAATTCTACACTTGAAGGCTTTCAGAGAGCTTTCCATCTCTGCTGGCAGTCCACAGAAAGCCTCTGTCCTGCTGTTGTCACCTTCATGTTTGCTTCTCACCTCACAGTAAGATGAATGCAGATAAGCGGGTGGAGAGCCCCATCCCTCTCCTGCCGCTGTCCACACCTGACGTGGAAACAGAGAAGCTCATCAGAATGAAAGATGACGAGGTGAGTGGGAAAAATCGGACTCCTTAAAAACCTCAAATCCTAAATAATGCATCGCAGCAGGTGTTACATAAGCAGGATGCCGATGTGAGACGATGACCCATATGTGTAGTTATGTAAGCCGTGTCTTATCCCCCTCTTGTTCCCTTCTCTCTGTCTTGTCGTGATCTCGTCTGCCTCTGCAGCTGAGGAGGATGCAGCAGATGCTGCAGAAGATGCAGCAGCAGATGCACGAGCAGGAGCTGTGATCGCCGAGCGCTGACGTTACGCCTGTGGCCATTTATTTAAGAGAAGATCAAACACACAGCGCCGTCTCTTCAGGGGATGGGATGGAGAAATCTTTAGATCATTTTAATCAATACTTCATCTGAGTCTGAAAACACTGGTCACACAGAAACAGTCGAGGAGCGACAGCATGCTGGGAAACTTTCAGAAACTTTGCTTTTTTACCGCAGTCATTAGCCAAGTGAGTCTAGTTAGGCAATAGAGAGTAGATTGCACCTTGTTTCCTTTAGATCACAGTAGATAAGTTTTCTATGTGAAACACTCGATGACACAAATGCACCGTGCCCTCGACCCCCTCACTTCACCCTCTGACGTCTGGAGTGACGCGACCTTTGAAAGTCGCTGATGATTAGAAACTTTTAGTGTCGTGTGCACAGTCTGAGTGGCGTGTCGCTGTTGGTTTTTGCTGTGTAACTTAACTTATGCCGCGCTTTTCAGATGATGAGTGCTTTCCTGGGGGGGTTGCTAAGCTAATGAAGCTAGCTGTAGCAACTATGGCTAACAGCGAGCCTTGGATGGCGTTTGACTCATGAAGGAGTTTTCCAGGTACCATCATGTACTCTTTTCCTGCTGGCTAAATGTCGATGGGCCTGTCAGAAAAGATAATTTTTACAAATGATTTGATGATTTAACCCCAGATCCACCGTGTGATTTTAGGCCGTCCCAGGTGAAAGTTCCTCTCGAGTCAAATAAGTCAGATCTGCTGTCGTCAATCAGAAAAGGGGGTCTGGACAAAGACGAACACAAAGCCTGAGTCAAAGCTCTCACAGTGTCAGAGATGCAGGAACTGAAATCTCACAATGTGACAGCTGGTCAACCACAGCTACAAACCAACCACTCAGAATAGACTCATGGCACGAGAGCGAGAGCGACACGCCGCCACGCTTTTAAACCTCAGCGCTGCAGCTCGAGTGTGTGCGTGGATTTCTCTGACTGTCAGCGAGGTCATCAGCAAAGCCACGACAGGTGAGCTCATCCTTAAATAAGACTTTTAATCTGCATTTCCTGAAACAAAGTATCACAAAGTACAATCATAACTGAACATCAACGAGGGAAGAGTCGTGTAAAAACAGTCCTGCTGTACATTCAGTTTCTGAGTGTGTTTCTGAGTTTGTGTGTAATATATAACATTCATATCTCATAGTTATTACATGTTACAGAGGGGGGACAGTGTCGGGGGCTTCGATCTGATAGTACGTCAATATTAAACACAATAAACACAGTTTATTAGCTTTATAATAATGACAACAATAATAATAACTTTTGTTTGTATGGCAAAGTAACAAAGGTTGAAAACCAAAATAAAATCTTTGTTTTTATGTAAAAGTGTCTTGTTCTGTCAATAACACACATGCACAGACTTTTCACTCGGGTAATTCTGACAAAGTCACCATGAATTTAAATATTTGCACTGATTTACCAATAAAAATCTTCCCTTGAGAAATTCGTCAGAAGGAATTGAGAATCGTCTTAAACTCGCTGCAGTTCAAAGCCAGAAAACTAAAACAGCAGATGACGTTTTGTTTATAGTGAACTTTATTTTAAGAAAAATAATAAAATAAAAGTCAAAGACAGGACGAGGTCACTTTCTGTCCACTTGGAGGCAGCAGAATGAGACGTAAACACAATACTGATGCGTAATCACCTCAAAATGGAAAATCTAACATTTGTTAGCAAACATTGCTTATTTACATACTGAGCAAACCCTCGGCGACATTAGCATTAATTCCTGTTTGTGTCGACCTGATACGAGGAAGCACTTTCACATTATACACTTTGATCTATTATTATAGATTTTTAAGAATATTGATTAGTGCAGCTTTAATTAATCAGTAATATATCTATCCAATATTAGCTACTGTAAGCTAAGTGGTCAAACCACACCTGGTCAGGCTGTTTACCTGCTTTACTGCTCAACTTTTCATTAATTAAGAATGAATATTTTATTTTTTTAGATGGTTCACAAAGTTTAACGATAACAATTCTAAGACACTGATGTTTCCTTGGTTTGATGCAGAGCATGAACAGCATCTTATTTACAGTTGTTAGCATGCTAACACGTTCACACGGACAATGCTAACACACCAGTGTTTCAGATTTAATGTTCACCAGCATCTAGTTTTGGATGTTAGCATGCTAACATGCTAATAATGACCGCTAACACATGAATGTTAATGTTCACTTTGTTTAGCATCTTAGCTTCAGGTGTTAGCGTGCTAACATTTGCTAAATAGCGGTTAACAAAAGTAGCACTGAGGCTGGTGGAAAAGTCACTTTAACCAAAGAATTGGACAAATTGAAATATTTATTGATAAAGCTGTGGGGTCATCTGTGTTTGACATTAATCTTGAGGGGGACGTGAACGTCTGAACAACATTTCATGATCCTCTCCAACCAAAGCGGAGGACCAGCCGATGAACGTTTCCTTCCTCTCAGCCACACCAAGCAGCTACAGATGAGCCGCTTTGGCATCCCTTCACGGCTGGTTGGGGGGGGCAAAGCCAGATCCTGCCTCAGGGCACTGAACAGGCGAAGGCGGGCCCTGTTTGTCACCGCCCGGTCTTATATTTCCCTGAAAAGGGGGCTGGACGACCCCGACTGCCAGCGGTGGAGCCGTGAAATATGCGCACTGTCTGTACTTTTGTTTTCGTGCGGGTTTCTCGGCGTACGGCGGCTCAATAGAGTCAACACAGATTGCGTAAGTTCGTCGGCTGACCAGCAGCGTGTCCATCGGTGTTCGAGCCTGTTGGAGCTCCGGACAGAGGCGGGAATGGAGCGCAGCGAAGGGGGCGACAATGAGAGCGGCTCGTCCCAACAGAGCACGATGTGGAAACAGTTCCAAGCCAGAGCCAAACCGCTGCTCAGCCCCAAGCTGGGAGCCAGAGAGCCCGAGGAGAAGAAGGAGCGGGGCGGCTGGATGTTCAAGAAGATGAAACGGAAGGAACCCGTCGTCCTGGACCGGGTGATCTCCTCCTCACAGCCCGACCTGCTCTTCTCCTCTCAGGTGGATTCAGACACGAAGGAGGCTCGGCTCTGCGGCAAAGCGACCGGACTCGGTCGGGAGAAGCTCCTGTCGTCCAGGCACCAGTCCGTCGGCCACAATAAGCCCACGCTGGCTCACCTGGTGCAGTCCCACCACAAGAGCTCCTCTCTCGGATCAGCCTGCCTGGAGAGGCTGTCCGAGCCAGCGAGCGGCGGCAGCGGCAGCGGCAGCGGCGGAGGAGGCGAAGCGGCAACAGCTGCCGCAGCAGAAGGAACACAGCTGGAGAGCAGAGATGAGCAGCCGGTGAGCTCCTACCTGTTTCATGTGCTGGTTTGGCCTTTTGATGCAAAAGTTTCTGAACGAATTGTCAGAACTGATATCCGGATCACAGGTTGATGGACGGTAGGACACTTTGTTTTAGGCTTTGAGTTCCGCTGCAGAGCGCCGCGCGTGAAGCAGCAACCAGACAAATCCTCACAAACCGCCAAAGAAACCAAACATTCATGACAAGGAAGTCAAAAGTAAGCATTAATCAAAAGTTACATTAATACAATCATATTACAATGGCGCAGAAGGCAGCAACTAATAACTATTTTTATGATCAATATTTACTGATTCTTCTCTCATTGATTATTAAGTGATTCATTCATTGTCTGTTTTTCTGACCAGCAACAACAAAAACCCAAATATGTCCAGTTTACAGTGACATAAAACAAGGAAAAGCAGCAACACCTGCAGCTGGAAACAGAAAACTTTTGCTATGTGTACTCAATAAGTGATCAATTGATTGTCAGTAAATGAACAGATGAACTTTCGTGGACACCTAAACAGTTAATCGATGAATCGTTTCAGCTCTAATCAGCACATGTTGATCTCCTGCTAATTGAAGGCCTAATCATTCAGTCAGTACTTGATTTATTGATTTTATTGGACAATGAGAGAAGTCAGTTAAAGAGTTTCAGAAAGTGAATCATTAGATCATCAATATTCAGGAGACAAAGCAGCTGAAGAAAAGGTGTTTGGAGGATGAGTGGAGGAGGTCAGAGGGGATAGCCTGGTGAGGAGGAAGAGGAGGAGGAGGAGGAGGAGGACGAGAGCAGCTCAGGATTCAGCTGGAAGCACAGCGTTTAATTAGTGCCTGAGAAACCGTTATGAAATATGATTTTAGGCTCATTAAGACCATCATCTCATTAAAACACTGATCCCAAGATGAGAGGACGGATCTGATCCAGCTCAGCCGGGACTGATCGTTCACATCGCTGGTAATTCATCAAAGCAACATGTCAAGATGTCAGCAGAGATGAAGAAACGGGAGCTTTCTTTCATCCTGTGGCTCGAATCTGAGATCCACATCCGTAGATACACGACACACCGCACTGCACAGTATTTCTAATGGATGCTAACCAGCGTCCTGGGGGAGCCCCGCACGGCCGTCACTCACATGTGACGGGGAGGGGGTCTCCTGCACACCTCAGCAGGAAAAGAGGCTGCATTCAGGGAACGAGCCGAAGCTGCTGCACCACAGAGACGCACAAGGCAAGACGAAGGTAAACCAACAATCACTAAAGCAAACCTGCTGAGCCTGAGCTGCGCTCACGCGTCCCCGCACACCAGCCAGCCCCGCTCAGTCCCACGGAGGCAAAGTTACACCCAGTTTAGGATGGTAAAATAAATAAAGTGCAGAGTTAAACGTGAACCAGCTCGATGTGTCTGCAGGCTGACTCTGACAGCTGTGAGGTGGCAGAAACACCGAAACTTTCCGAGACGTCGACTGCCTGAATGGTCTCACGGCGTGACGCTCAGACCAGGTGCAGCAGCTGTTTGCAGCTGGAAACGCTCGAAACGAACCGAGTCCGGGAACAGTTAGTGAGGTTTTCTCTTTCCTGTTGTCGCAGTGCAGACCGTCTGCATGTGGAACAGTTTCTCTAATCATTTCTTTGGAAACACCTGAGCGCTCCGACGCCTGCAGGCCGAGCGACGTGGCGTCCACAACATGTCGCAGTATTTCAGGGTGTTATGTTCTTGATGATATGAGAAAATACCGAAAAATACTTCCTTTTCGGGATGCTGTGTCTCAGCTGTTTGGACGCTTCATTAAGTCCCCTGAACCCGGTTTCTCCTCTGGGATCAATGAGGTGTGGCTGGAAACGCTGCACAGAAGAGTTTCTATGGACGGATGAACTGTTGTTCTCTGAGAAATGAGGACTGGACGAGGACTGGAGGACGAGTCCATGAGAGCGCTGAGGAGTGGAGCCACGCCGTCTCTGTCATCTCTAATGTCTCATCAAAGAAACCCGTGATGAACGTAAACAGACCACACCTGATAATCACCTGTCCATCACTCTGGTTTGACCTCATCCACCTCTTTTTGTCGATCTTTCCTTCTTCTGTCTGTCTTTTCTTGCTTAGTTCAGCGGTACGAGCTAATCAAAGGACATCGTATGTGCTGGACGGGAGAGTCGTGTCCTCCAATGATGAAGCGATTTCGTGGAGCGGCGTCTCGTGAGCTGAGATAGAGCCTCCAGGAAGGAGCGAGCGACCTGCACAGGCCTGAAGAATCAAATTAGAGAAGCTGACTTTGACGAGCGTCTGATAGTTGAGATAAAGATGTCTTTTTGCCAGTCATCATGACCGAGGCAGCCGCAAGGACGGCGGACACGAGCTTTGTCTTCTGAGAACGATCTGTCCTGCAGAGCCCTCGTGTACAGTACAAACACTGCGCAGGTGTGTCTTCACCTGTTTTCACTGGAGGTAAAATGACACTCTGTCTGGAGCTGCTGTCCTGTCCTCTGGGACGTCGGGGGTTGTGTGTCTCCACCTGCACGGGTTACATTTCAGGAGACAGAGGCTGCAGCTGTGGAGTCCACAGCGGTGTCCTCGTGAGCGATGTGAGACAGTGAGACAGAGAAGCAGAGCTACAGGTCAGACAGCCGGACAGAGGTTATTGAACAGGCTCTGATTGGCCGTCAGACGGGTATTGATGAGGCTGCTGTGGAAAGACTGTGGGAGACGTGTCACTGATTGACTTTCCACTGTGTCGAGGCTCCGCCCACTGAGCTGTGTGTTTTTACATAAGACAAACAGCTGTGAGCAGTGTGTGTGTGTGTGTGTGTGTGTGTGTGTGTGCAGTCAATTGAACCAGCCAGTGGACAGTGAGACGTCTCACAGCTCATGCAGTTTTCGTCCTGGTGAGCCTCTTAGTTTCAGGATGTTGGTTCGCTCGTTGCTTGTTAACGTTTTTGGGCACATTCGGGCCATTCGATCCAGGAAGTCCAGTTATCTGCCGTCCCCACATCTGGACAGATGAGGGACAGATGGCTAATGCTAGCTAGCCCCTCTCCGCTCCGTAATGTGTGACGAAGCAGCGCTGAGCTGGCTAGCTTCCACTTCCTGGGTGGAGATGCTAGTTAGCTTAGCTTGTTAGCTTCAGCCTTCTGAATGCAGTGCAGACTTACATCAGGTCAGGACAGACCTGCTGAAGGGACAGTTTCTGAGACGCTGTGATGCTAATCCGCTCTCTCTGGTTTTGCGTGGACAGTTTCAGAGGCCTCCGGTGTGGACTGAGTCCTCTCTTCGCCCCGTCTCTGCTGTCTCTCATGTTTCTGTCTTGAAGTGTCAGAGGCTGAATCTCAGGATCACCACTGGCCTTAAATCTGGCCGTGACCTTGCGACACTCTCTCGGCTGACCCCTCGGTCCAGCCGTCAGTCAGGCTTACCCCTCTGGAGGAGGATTACAGTCGAGGCAGCAGCACGGTTCTTCCTCTCGCTCCTCCTCCTCCTCGCCTCCTGCTCCTCCCTTCATTCAGCTCTGACTCCTGCTGAGCGCGCTCGCTGCTTCTTGGCTGCTGGTTTGTTTTTCTGGGATCATCTTGGACGTGTCTTCAGTTTCTCTCCCTCCACTATGTTGGTGACTTTATTTTGATCAAACCCCCACCCCCCACGCTCGACCACCTTCCTCCACCTCACGTTGTCTGTGTCGTCCCCGGCGTCCTCCTCGAACCCTGGATCTCTTCCTAAGAGAGGCCCCGGTGGCAGAGTCCCGTCTAGCGATTCGAGGGTTACTTCGTCGAGCGTCCTGCGATGACTCCGTCTCCTTCGCCTCCACGTGTGGACGGCTGCTGTCGGTGAGCATCGTCCCCCCGTGTTTGATCCCTGTCCAGATAATGTGCACAGCGCTCTGAAGGTGGACCCAGGTGGGACCAGCTCTGTCTTTGTGTCCTGTGATTTGATGCATGAGGACATGTGGCCTCATTTTGAGGTAGAAGTACTTTATACTCCAGTGAAGCTCAGAGGCCATTAATACACTTCATTTATTTGATACCTTCAGTTACTTTGCAGATTCACATTATTAATATAAAGATAAGATAAGATAAGATAAGATAAGATAAGATAAGATAAGATAAGATAGAACTTTATTGATCCCACGCTGGGGAAATAAACATGTTTCAGGCAGCAGTCATATCAAGAATAAAAAGGAGACGTAGAAGAAGAACAAAGAGACAAATAGAAAATAAAATCAGTTATATATATTTGTACATTACATACAAAAAGAGTATAAAAATAATGCCAGTGGAAAATTTTGAATTGCTCATGGTCAGATAAGGATGATAAAATACAGAGTTTGGTACTACCAAATATATAGAAGCACAGTAAGAAAATGTGTAATATTGCAGGATGTAAGAGCAGTGTTGAACTTTTCAACTGAGCCAACATCTAAGAGAGTCAGCTCAGACCGGCTGAGGGAGACGGAGACGGTGTCTGTCAGTGGACGCTGAGGTCAGTGTCCTCCACAGCAGTTTGACCTGAGCAGTGTTTGAGTTTCCCTGTGTGTGTGTGTGTGTGTGTGTGTGTGTGTGTGTGTGTGTGTGTGTGTGTGTGTGTGTGTGTGTGTGTGTGTGTGCGCGCACGCGCGCACATTTACCGTCCTGCAAAAGGCGGATGAGTCTGTGTTTTACTAAACAGGAAGTAGCACCACACTTGTTTGAGGTCACTGACGGTCGATAGAAAAACTGTACGTTATGTTTTTATTAGCGTGTGATGACCCAAAAATAAGAATCGTGCAGTAGAAGTACAGCAGTACAGTCAGCCTCATGCAGTAGAAGTACAGCAGTGTAGTACTGTGGTGTTCCAGAGGGTCAGCAGATCCATGTGAGGGAAAACGTCGTCAATAACTAACAAATCACCTCATCAGAAACACGATGAGGAACAAAGCAGCTGACTGTCAGACGTCTCGTCGGTTCATGACGTCGTTAACTGGTCACTGACTGGTTCATGTGGAGCCGAGCAGCTCGCTCCCAGTTCTCCTCCTGCCGTTCATTGTCAGTATTGATCGCTGTGGTCTGCTGGCAGCTGTATTGATCAGGGTCGGAGCTTCGTGCTCTGACATGAAGACGTATGTCCCTCTCATGCATCCAGCTCTGTCCTCCATCACTGGTCTCTAATCTTCTCTCGTCTCCGGTCGGTTTTTACCGTCCAGGCGTAAATATCAGTGTAATCAGAGTAAATCGATGCACCTGAAGTCACATTTGTAGTATTTCTACTGTTAACAGCTCCTTCACAGACTGGACGTGTGTTTGCTTTTGTCTTTACATCTGAAATGATCTGTACGTTGATCAATCGCCTGAAACGATCTGCAGCTGCGCTGATAATCGATGAATCAGCTGATCCCTGAAGAACCTGCACTCACAGATGTTTGCAGCAGCACGAACACGGCGTCCTAAAATAAGAGCGCATCAGTGCGGCTGATGGGATTGTGTGTGATCTGACGCTATTCTCAGCTCGCCGCTTCCTGATTTTGCTGCCACAAGGCGGCTAATCCTTCCTAAGCAGCTTCTGAGCTCCGGCCGCTGGTCGCTGACTCATCCCCAGTCAAACTCTACCTGCAGAGTTTGTCTCCGGCAGCCAAAGACAATATTTGCAGAGCGGAGTGTATTTCGGCTCGTCAGCCACGAGAGCTGCCAAACAGAAACACTGTCAACAGAACCTGATGCCACAGATTGCTAACCTTTAGCCTTTAGCTTTGTCGGTGCAGCAGGCTGCCCTCAGGGTTTCATCAAGTGTCAGTCACGTCTGTGTAAAGCGTGGGGCTAGCTGGAGATTAGCCTAGCTTAGCATTAAAAACAGGGACCGCCTGGTTGTGTGTGAAGTAAAAAACACCTTTAAAGCTCACTAACGAGCACGTTTCATCCTGTTTGTTTAAACCTTACGGAAATGTAAACGTGGCAGTTTGTGGTTTACCTGTGGGCGGACAGGTACGCCACGTAACTCCCCCTAAATCCACAAAATGTTGTTTCTACTCTTGTTTGTGCAGCTTCAGACGTGTTTGTGTGTTTGCACAGTCAGCCCGGCTGTTTCCACTCGCCTCCAGTCTTCATGCTAACTGTGCTAATTACCTCCAGGCTCGTTAGCTCTGGCCTGAAAATTAGCCGGCGTCTCGTCCAAACCTACATATAGATGACGGGTTGTGAAAACTGATGTTTGAGCACTGAATGAACGACATGATGGACACAAACGCAGAGTCTCTGTTCAGTATTTACGTTTTGTTTTTTATCAGGAGAATCTGTTGAAGTCCAACATATTTAAGTCTTTTCGCTCATAATGTCCAGTTTTTAATACTTCCAGACTTGTTCTGGCTGTTTTCCTGCGTTTCCTGCGGTTCACAGTGTCTGTGAATGGAGTTTAACAGCTGTGCTTAAAATAAAGAGTCAGGTTGATCTCGATCTGACAGCAAGCTGTAAACTCATCAACATGTTAACGTCATGAACTTGTGAACAAACAGCGCTTCAACATTGACACATGTGAGTCGTGTTTGTGTCTCCTGATGGACGTCAGTCCAGTGGTCACTGTCTTTTAGCTCTGTGTTTGGTCCTCTCTGCTCGTCTCAACTGTCTCTGCTGCTTGGTGTCCAGAGGCTTTGCACATGTTAACGTAAGGAGGAGGAGGAGGAGGAGGAGGAGGAAGAGGAGGAGGAGGAGGAGGAGGAGGAGACAATGAAGTGTTCCAGGTCAACTTAACATAACAGAAAACTCTGACTGTCATCGTCTTCAGATGCACTCATCAATATATTTATATGGATCTCATGTGATGCTTTCAGGTGGCAGTTTTCTTATTTCCTGTTTCATGTTGAATGTCATCCTCATGCATTATCTTTTGCTTTACTTCCTGTGTCTTCCCTCCTCTGTTATCGTTGCTTTGTCCCATCTGTCCCTCACTCGTCCTCCGTCCTCGCTGTATTAAAGCCTGTGTTTCCTCAGTCTTTGCCTGTTCGTCTTTGTGTGAAGACTTTCAGCCTTTTCTCGTGTTTCACAGTGTTTTTCCAGCATTTCTGCTGTTTTTGGACAGCTGCTCTTTTACTGCCATGCTTGTGCATAAGGGGACA
This sequence comes from Chaetodon trifascialis, assembly GCF_039877785.1. Taxonomy (NCBI): domain Eukaryota; kingdom Metazoa; phylum Chordata; class Actinopteri; order Chaetodontiformes; family Chaetodontidae; genus Chaetodon; species Chaetodon trifascialis. The sequence goes on along the minus strand of NC_092075.1, from coordinate 1,195,705 downwards.
ACTAAAAAACAGGACTGGACCCAAACCCAGATTACAGAGTCTGGGCTGGTGCAGCTCAAACAATTTATGGACAGAAAAGGCAAAAACAAAAGGCTTATGGGACCAATGAAATCCAAAGAAACAAGTCTAAAAACAAGCAGAGCGATGGTACACTGGGAACACTGGACACACTGGGAACACTGGAACAGACTGAGGAAAACACCGGCTTTAATACAGGAGGAGGAGGAGGGATGACAAACGAGGGACAGGTGACACTAACGAGGGACAGGTGACACTAATCAACAACTCTGAAGGCGGGAAAACACAGGAAGTAAAGCAGAAGAGAACACACGAGGACGCCTTTCAACATAAAACAGGAAATAACGAAAGTAACAATGGAAGCATCACATGTGATCCATGTAAATGTATAGATCAGAGCTTCTGGAAGACGATGATGGTCAGAGTTTTCCGTTATGTAAAGTTGACCTGGAACAGCTCATCCTGTCCTCTCAGACCAGCAGGTCGACGTGATCTCCTTATTTAACATCATCGTGTCTGAAGTGGACTTAAGCCAGAACACGTCAGCAGCCTTCAGCTACGACACGACACAGCCGCTCCGTCGTGCTCCAGCCCCGATTCTACAGCATGTGGAATACAATCTGAAATCAGTCATCAATAATCAAACTGTTCACTGACAGCAGTTTGAAGTGTCCCTGAGTTCATGTGTCCATGAGTCTTTCCAGGACCCTTTCATACCAGTCATGATCCTCTCACCTGTCACCAGTCAGCCTGTTCACCTGTGGAATGATCAAACAGGTGTTTCTGGAGCGTTCCACATCTTTCAGTCTGTGAAACGTGTCGCTGCATCAGATTCACTGTAAGCAGATATTTAAAACTGTAGGATCAGCAGGTTTTTTCGCGTCCTGTCTCATTGACGTCTCACGCAGCGTCCCTGCTCTCTGGACTGGGGGTGTCTCACAGGATGGTCTGGTTTCTTTTATGAGCTGTTTTCAGCTGCTGGAGTTTCCGCTGCTGGCAGAGTGGCAGAGCAGAAGTTGGCACTCGGCGACGGTTTTCAGCCTCAGGAAGCGTCTTTGTTTCATAATGCATGTAACTGATTCCTGGTTGTGTCAGCCGGCTGAGACGCTGCCGCTCGTCTTTCATGAGAGCAGCATCTTAAAGTCTTGCTCCTGGCAAATTATGTGAATCTGAGTTTGACTGAAAATGTTGGATTAAATGTAGTTTAGATGTTTATCAGCTGCTGGTGGAGGTGAGAGAACGAAAACATCTGTTGAGTCGATGTAGTCTCACTTTCAGCCTTTTATTTTGCCTCCAGACGAAACCAAACAGATCGTTTCTGATTTGTTTCTCGTTTCTTTTCTCGTTTCTTTTCTCGTGCTCCTCTGGTGTTTGTGTCTGCTGGATTCTTCACATTAAACACAGACTAACAGCATCAGCTGTTCAGGCGAAGTGTGTTGCAGTCTGCAGCGTCACCACTAGATGGCACTAAACCCGACACACTGGACCTTTAATGACGTTCTGCTCATCGTGCCTTCGTACTGCGTGTACTTCATATTCAATGCAGTACAGTTACAGAGTCCTGACATGAGTGTAGAACCTTGACTGAAGACACCAGCGCGTCCCGCATGCTGTCCATCGTTTTAAAACTTTTAGAAATGATGAAAATCAACAGTTTGCGCTTCCTGTGGTGGACGTGTCGAGTTTGACTCTCTGTAACATAAAAGTGTTAAAGTGGTCTGCCTCTCTTCATCTCGCGGCCCTCACACATCATCACACTGCCAGTATTGATCGGAGCGTCTCTGAGTGTGTGTGTGTGTGTGTGTGTGTGTGTGTGTGTGTGTGTGTGTGTGTGTGTGTGTGTGTGTGTGTGTGTGTGTGTGTGTGTGTGGACAGGATGCAGAATCCCCAGCAGACCAGAGCTCGTGCATTAAAGATGACGCGCTCAGATGGATGTTTGATTAGCGCTCTTGCTTACATGTGAGCAGGAGCTCGTTCTGATTGGACGGGCTCACATCACCTTTTCTAAACTCTTCGTCTAAAATGTGTGGAAGGTGAACGGAGGTAAAGGCGACAGCTGCACCTGTCCAGGTTCACCACACCCCTCTCTGCACAGAGGGTTTGTTTTCATGTACCTGACCCCCGACCCTCACCCCCTGGTGGTTTAGGAGTATTTACAGTGAGGAATATGTTACTCCTTCAGCTCCGTTACTTTGTGACTTCGCTGTGGCCGTTCTGTTTGCCAGCTCCCCGATCTGAGGACACGTCAGGGCATAAGAGCAGAGAGCTGGATGTACAGATGTCTTCAGATTCACCTTTTTGGTTATTTATGTGGTCATTTTCTGTCTCTTTGTGTTCATCTTGTGTCTCTCTGTGGTCGTTTTGTGTCTCTTTGTGGTTATTTTACGTCTCTTTGTTGTTGTTTTGTGCATCTTTGTGGTTATTTTGTGTGTCTCTGGGGTCTTCTTGTGCATCTTTGTGGTTGTTTTGTGTGTCTTTGCGGCTGCTCTGCGTCTCTGTGCAGTGAAGCAGTGTTTTGGGCGTGTTGTACTACAGTACATCCGTCTGTATGTGCAGTTGTGGCACAGCAGAGGCGATGCTGCTGCAGTGGAGGTGAGCTTTAGACAACAATGGAAAAAATATCAGCTCAACAGCGGTCTGGTCGGATGGGAGGAAGCTACTCTCGTGTAATTTCCTGTTAGTGGTCACCCCTGGGACGAGTCACTGAGTCGAATTAGACACTTCACCTCAGCGTGGGTGCAGATGCGCTTGAGGAAGTGAAGGCTGCGCTTCAGCGACAGATTGTAGCGGCTTTATTTCTCTCAGAAATGTCGGTGAGTTGGCGGCGGTTTGATGGAGGAGCTTGTGTTTCAGTCGTGCAGTTTGTGGTTAACGGATGCTTCTCTCCTCACAGGGTGTGGGGGCTCCATACTCCTCGGGGGTCGCTCCTGAGAGGTCCGTCCACAGCTCGGGGATGTACAAGCTGGAGGTTGAGCTGAAGAGAGGACACAATCTGGCCGTCCGAGACAGAGGAGGTAGAGTCCTGTGGCGTCTTTGTGCTGTCTCTTCATCCTGAGTCTGTGGATCTGTGAGAGCTTCGTTTGTTTTGTAGGCAGCAGTGATCCCTACGTCAAGTTCAAGCTGGCTGGTAAAGAGGTGTTCAGAAGCAAAACCATCCACAAAAACCTCAACCCGGTGTGGGACGAGAGGACCACGCTGGTCGTGGATTGTCTGAGTGAGCCTCTGTATGTGAAGGTAAAGACACGAAGCTCCAAGCTTTTCCATGTGAATCCTGAGTGAACGAGAGTCTCAGAGGAGCTTCTTCTGTCGCTCCTCTGCAGGTGTTTGACTACGACTTCGGCCTTCAGGACGACTTCATGGGCTCTGCGTACCTTTACCTGGAGTCTCTGGAGCAGCAGAGGTACGGCGGTCTGACGTCATCTATGTGTCTCTCCACAGGCGATGTTTTTCCAGACATCGCTCCTCGTGAGCTCTCAGCCACTCTGGCTTGTCTTCTAACACTTGTTCTGTCCTCTGTGCTCATATAAATTGCCCCCGTGTGAGGAAACGCCTCTCTGATGCTCGCGCTCGCTGCTGATGAAACTTGACGTTTGCTCCAGAAGTCGACCTTTGTGGCCGAGTTTCCAGCAGAAAAAGCAGCTCCGCTTCACGTGCAGCTCGACTTCGATCTGAATGTGACCTCTGCAGGCGACACATCAGCAGCACCTGCAGTACTCTCACCTGTGCTACCTGTGTGTGACAGGATGATACCTGTGACGCTGGTGCTGAAGGACCCTCAGCACCCTGATCAGGACCTGGGCAGCCTGGAGCTGAGCGTGACCCTCACACCCAAAGACAGTCCCGTGGACGAGCGACGAGACTCTGCTGTACGTACGCATGCTGCTCTTTACTTTATTTGACAAATACTGCAAACACAGCTCCTGCGCTGCGTTAGAAGACCTGCTGATGAGAGCAGGCTGGATTTTAACGATGTTCGTTCATTCATTTCTCTTTTTGATGAACTCTGAAATGGTTGAATCACTGAAGTGTAAAGAAAGAAGCTGAGGGTGAGAGATTTAGAGCCAACAAAAACACAAAACTTAAGCCTTAAATCACTTATTAAACTGATGTTTGATCCATTAATCGATTGATGTCACAGTCTACAGGTCCCAGCCTCGGGGGGCCAAACCCCCCCCCCAGCAGGGCTTAAACTTTCAGCCCAGAATAAAATGTTGGCATTGAACCACGTCAAAGTGAAATGTGAAAATATGTGAATCACTGAACTAATCCAGTAACCCACTAACACACAACTAACACACACACATACACACACACACACACACACACACACACACACACACACACACACACACACACACACACACACACACACACACACACACACACGCACACACACACACACACACACACACACACACACACGCACACACACACACACACACACGTTGTTTCCATGGCTGAGTCTTGGTGCTGCGTCTGTGTTTCCTGCAGCAGGGCGAGGTTAAGGCGTATCGCTGGAAGCCGTATGTGAACAAAGTGAGTGCAGAGGTGATGCACTTCCTGTAGCTCGTCCCCTGATAGCGACTAGCATCGTAGAGAGCAGACGAGCTTCTCGTCCTCTGATGGACGGAGACGAGCTTTGGCCTTCAGTTTATCTCCAGAGCCTCTAACACTGTTTCAGTCTGCAGCTGCTGCGGGTTTTCGTTTTGTTAGCTTAGCTTTTAGCTTCAGTTCATTTTTGCCTCCGAATATGACAAATTGAATATGAATGAAGCTTTTTGAATACAGGACGTTTGAGGTGTTCACAGCTTGCTGCGCTGCCCCCAAGTGGACAAAAAATCAATGAATGCAGCTTTAAAACTGCGGAAAAATCACGTAAACGCAGACAGGAAGTAAAATAATCCCGTTTAAATTTCACTGGTGTCGTCCTTTCTTTGCTTCCGTCCTTCAGTTTCTGTCCCGCTCTGTGTCTCCGCTCCGTGTCTCCGCTCCGTGTCTCCGCTCCGTGTCTCCGCTCCGTGTCTCCGCTCCGTCATCGAGGATCAGATGTGTTTCTCAGACGTGGACCACATCCTGTCTGCTGCATGTTTTATTCAGTACGTAAATTAATTATAGGCCGAGCGTCGCTGAGTGCCGCAGCTGCAGTCAGAGAGATGGATGAGGAAGAGAAAGAGGATGAGGAGGATGAAGGTGTGGGAGGGTCAGCGAACAGAAACAGATTGAGGAGGATGAGGAAGAAAACAGCTCATGTCGATGAAGGCTAACGATCTCGTCGGCTGTGATCTGTTTTCAGTGCCTTTATTCGTGGAGATGAATTGAACCTGGCCTGAGGCGTTCACCTCCTCTTCATCACTCCTTTAGCTGCTGTAGTTAGAATGAACCCGCCCTGTAGCCCCCCCTAGTGGCTTAAAAAGGCAGCAGCGCTCCTGATGGTCTGCTCGCACCCTGCAGTCTGAATTAATGTATTTTAATGTATGTTCAGACTATGCTGCTCAGGAGGTCCTGGAAACGCTCCACTAAGGTAAATCCCCTTCGTCATCATCATCATCATCGTGTGTGTGCTCTCTCATTAACTCTCATGCTAATCACCGTCCTGTCCCGTTTGTCACTGCTGTCTTTGCTCGTTTCAGCGTCCGGGTCTCGTTGTTGTCAGAGATTTTTCTGGTGAATTGTTCGAACATGTTGAGCTTCTTAAATGTTGATTGTTGTCGTGTGTTGTAGCTTCTGTCACGTCCATCCGCCGGCGGCGTCCAGTCCCTGGTCTCCAAACCGTGTCCCCGCGGGCTAGCATGATGCTATATGCTATCAGGCTAAAATGAACCAGCTGACACAATTTAATAAATATTTGTCTTATTGTCAATGAAGAGACCAAAGTCAACAGTGAGTGCATCCTGTTAAAAGTACGTGAGTCTCAAAGCCTCATAACAATCACCAGACATGGATTCATCCGCCGCTGAAAATAGTCCCCAGCAAACGCTCTATTTCCTCATATTTGTTTGATCAGAACGAGACTGAGCGGCGTTTTAAAAGTGAAACTATACGTTTGTGACGTGTTTTAGGAACCAATGAGCTTCGAGCTGAGAGCCACAGACAGGAAGTCAGAGAGACGCTCATTTTATGGCGTTTGTTGACAACAAGAGAAAGCAGATGATCAAACAGTCAGAATCACCCTCAGCTCTCGTGTAGCTGGCTGACTGTTGGGCTAACGTAGCGCTGATTACGCTCATCTTCACTGCAGCTGCAGAGCAGATTTAAAGCTGAGAAACCACAACAAACATATTCAAAGTTTACACGGAAATCCTGCAGAAGAAAGAGCAAAACCAGTTTTACAGAGAGTTTAATAATCTGTCAGTAAAACCAAAAAGTCTGAACTCTGTTTCTTTATTGAAACATTTAGAAACCTTTGCTCATTTCTCTTTAATCCCAAAGATCCTCTGATGTAAAGAGTTTTATTCCAGCAGATCTCACTTTGGCTCAGTAACCTAAAAACACATCCAAAAGAATAAAAGTCATTCGACTGAAATCAGAAAGGAGGGAAATGCAGGTGGAATCCGTTCAATCCCGGCGGACACATGGAGACCAGGGCCCGGCTCGCTGCTCCTCTTCCTCTTCTCGACCTGAGGAAAATAATTTTGGGTGTTTGTGTGCGGACCAGCAGCAGCAGTCGATGCGTCTGTCCGAGCTGCACAGGAAGGCTCAGCTCTGGAGAGGCATCGTCAGCATCGCGCTCATCGAGGGCCGGAACCTGATTCCCATGGACCCCAACGGCCTGAGCGACCCCTACGCCAAGTTCAGACTGGGACACCAGAAGTACAGGAGCAAGGTGTGCTGGCGCTGACCTCGCTTCAATCCTGATCAGGTTACTCAGGAGAGATTTCAAAATAAGAGCATGTTTCCTGTGTGAGCAGACGGTGCCAAAGACCCTGAGTCCACAGTGGAGGGAGCAGTTTGACCTTCATCTCTACGAGGAGACTGGAGGCATCCTGGAGATCACAGTGTGGGACAGAGACACCGGCAGGAGGGACGACTTCATTGGACGGTCAGTCTGTCTTTCTCTGTCAGTTCTTTCATTGTAGAATAACGAGAGCTCGGGCCTCACAGAACATCCTGAAGAGCCAAAGAGCAGACGTTCAGTCAGGTTAAATCTGAAGGCCACGTCTTAGGAGTCACATCATTTTCACATCTGTCGTACTTACGTGGTTTTCCCTTTGAGCGAACCTCAAGGGACTGCAGGTGAAACTCAGTTAATGACAAGCACGAAACCAGAGAGCAGGGACGGCAGCTTGGTCTCATACAGAGGACGAAGGTTCCTCTGCTTTCTAGTCAGAACGTTTTGCATGAAAATGACTTAAAGGATGATCAAAGTCATATAAAGCTAATTCTAAAGTTCAAGTACCTCCCGTTTGTACTTCAGTACGCTTCCTGAGTAAATGTCCTGATTGTCCTGCACTTGTGCTCATGAGCTGAACGTGTGTCCTGTTTGTCGTCCAGCTGCCAGCTGGATCTGTCCTCTCTGGCCAAGGAGCACACTCATCACCTGGAGCTGCCGCTGGAGGAGTCCCGGGGCTCCGTGGTGCTGCTGGTCACGCTGACCGCCTCCGCCCACGTCTCCATCGCCGACCTGTCCGTCACTCCGCTGGACGACCCGCAGGAGCGCAGGGAGATCCTCAAACGATACGTGAGCAGCTGCTAACTGCTAACTGCTAACTGCTAACTGCTAACGCTACTGCTGATACCTGATACCAGGAGGAAGTAATCAGATACTTTACTGTGAAAATACTCCACAGCAAGTAAAAGTCCTGCGTTCAGCTGGAGCTCATTGAACTCCTTTATCTCCTGTTGCTGCTTTAATCTTCATCAATGCTTCAGATTCTAGAAGATCATCACATGTTTGCAGCGCGGCGTCCTGTGAGAACCACGTATCTCCAAAACATTTGATTAGCTCAGAAAAACAGGCTGTTTTCAGTTTTTTCAGCTGATCCAAGAGTTTCAGGACGGCAGGCAGGAAGTGAGACAGGCGGCGTCTCTCACACACACACACACACACACACACACACACACACACACACACACACACACACGGAGCAGTGGAAAGGGTTCGTCAGATGGAAAAACACTGAACGAAAATCAAACTGCAGGATGTGTGTGTGTGCGTGTGTGTGTGCGTGTGTGCGTGTGTGTGTGTGTGTTTCCTCTCTCCGCCTTCAGGGTGTGTTGAAGTCGTTGTCTCACCTCAGAGATGTCGGCGTCGTGCAGGTGAAGGTGATGCGAGCAGAAGGACTCATGGCCGCAGACGTTAACGGTAATCACAAACCTGCCCAGCAAACATCCGGAAAGCTGGAAAGTAACTAAGTACAAAAGTATTTGAAGTACAAAGTTGAGGTACTTTATTTTGCCCAGTTATTTCCATTGTCTGCTCCGTTATACTTCTACTGCACCACATTATAGGACTGAATGCTTTGAATACTTTCACAGTACACCTGTACTGTACTTTATACACCTGTACTGTACTCCACACACCTGTACTGTACTTTATACACCTGTACTGTACTCCACACACCTGTACTGTACTTTATACACCTGTACTGTACTTTATACACCTGTACTGTACTTTATACACCTGTACTGTACTCCACACACCTGTACTGTACTTTATACACCTGTACTGTACTTTATACACCTGTACTGTACTCCACACACCTGTACTGTACTCCACACACCTGTACTGTGCTTTCTGCCTGATGAAGTAACGCAGGTGTGACTGTTCCAGGTAAGAGCGACCCGTTCTGTGTGCTGGAGCTGAATAACGACCGGCTGCAGACACACACCGTCTACAAGAACCTGAATCCAGAGTGGAACAAAGTCTTCACCTTGTGAGTGACGTCAGTCCACGTTTGTGCAGTAAAATGCTTTAAGTTCATACTTGTACTGGAAACAGGGTATTTTACAGTGTAGTATTGGTACTTTTGCCTAAGTAAAGGATCTGAAGGCTTCCTCTTCGTTAACCTCTCCGTCTCTGTGCTGAAGTAACGTGAAGGACATCCACTCGGTGCTGGAGGTGACGGTGTTTGACGAGGACAGAGACAGAAGTGCAGACTTCCTGGGGAGGGTGGCCATCCCGCTACTATACGTGAGTACAAGAAAGACGTGGAAGGTCGGTGAAGAGACGCTGCTTTAAAGCTCGGCCGAGGACGGAGGACAGAAATGACGTCTGTGAACGTCTTCTGAATCCAAACTGTCGTCTCTCCGTCAGGTTCGGAACGGCGAGCAGAAGAGCTACGTGCTGAAAAACAAGGAGCTGACGGGGCCGACCAAAGGCGCCATCGTCCTGGAGATCGACGTCATCTACAACATGGTGAGCGTTTCCCCAGGAGCAAAGTAATACTACAAATACTTTCAGTCCAAAGAGGTAAAAGTATCCCATAAAACACCAACGATCAGAGAAAAGTCCTGCAGCAGCTCCAACAGTAAAACACATCAGACAGGAGACATTTTACTGCACACACAGTACTTTTACTGCATGACCCTGACAGTACTGCTGTACTTTTACTGCATGACCCTGACAGTACTGCTGTACTTTTACTGCATGAAGCTGACAGTACTTGTACTCCAGCAGGATTTTGAATGCAGTACTATCAGAGTATTTTCACACTGTGGTCCTCGTCTCTTCAGGTGAAAGCTGCTTTGAGGACCGTCGTCCCTGCAGAGCAGAAATACATGGAGGAAGAGCCAAAAGTCTCCAAACACGTACGTACCAACCACAGAAAGCCACGATGAGTCAGCGAGGCTGATCTACAGTTTTATTATGAAGTTCAGTCAAAAAAAAAGATTAACGAGCTTTAATGGAAGTTAGCATGAGTTAGCATCTGAAGCTAAAGAGCCGGTCCAGACTGGTTTAAAGGTGTGGGCTCGTCGACACCGTCACTGTCAGTTTATTCCTGAATATTAAACCATGAGCTTCATCATATCTGCGTCATAAACTGTGAAAGTAGCGTCGTGTGTACTTTGTGTTTCAGCTGCTGCAGCAGAACTTCAACCGTGTGAAGAGGTGCATCATGGTCCTGATCAGCTACGGGACGTACATCAACAGCTGCTTCGAGTGGGAGTCTGCACAGAGGAGCATCGTGTCCTTCGTGGTATGGCACGCACGCACACACACACACACACACACACACACACACACACACACACACACACACACACACACATCACCTTATTGGCAGCCCGTTCGTGTTTGGACGACATTAAAGTAGTGAAGGTATCTAAGGTGAGAGTACTTCAGTGATGGAGACAAAGGACGGCTCCCAGCATCACGGTGTCCTCAATGTGGTCTCCAGCTGTTCGTGGTGGTGGTCTGGAACTTCGAGCTCTACATGCTGCCGCTGGCTCTGCTGCTGCTGCTGGTCTGGAACTACTTCTTCTCCTCCAGCAGAGAATCGGCTGAAACGGTGAGGAAACGCGAGTCTTTGAGGTTTGTCTCTTACGCTCGCGTGTTTACTGATCCCCTTTCTGCCGCAGTCCATGGAGGCCATGTTTGAGTGGGAAGACGAAGAGGAGGACAAAGACGACAAGGTAGAGTCGTCGTAAGACAGCCGTACGTTAATGTGAGTACTGCAGTAAATGTACTACAACCCCGATGTTTCCCTCTCAGGAGTCAGAGCACAGGGGCTTCATGGACAAACTGTACGCCATCCAGGACGTGTTCATCAGCGTGCAGAGCGCTCTGGACGAGGTGGCGTCGCACGGAGAGCGGATAAAGAAGTGTGTATCCCCACGTTTATCTGTGTGTGTGTGTGTGTGTGTGTGTGTGTGTGTGTGTGTGTGTGTGTGTCTGTGGACACACAAAATAAACTTATTTCTGACTGTATTCACCTCCTGCACGCAGGCCTACAGACAGTAAAGACGGGTCTTCCTCCATCTTTGTTCTGTGCTCTTCTTCCTCTGCAGCACCGTGAACTGGACTGTGCCTTTTCTGAGCTGGCTGGCGATCACTGCCTTATGTTTGGCCACCGTCCTGCTCTACCTCATCCCTCTTCGGTACCTTGTGCTGGCGTGGGGTGAGTCCTGAGTCCGTCCTGCCGCCGCTCTCACCGACGCGGAGGACGTTCACTCTGAACTGATTCCTGTTTTCCTGCAGGTGTGAATAAATTCACCAAGAAGCTTCGGGATCCGTACATGATCGACAACAACGAGCTTCTTGACTTCCTCTCCAGAGTGCCGTCTGACGTTCAGGTGGTGAGTAGCTCAGCTGGACGTTTAGCGCAGGAGTGTGTGGAGGACGCGGTCCAGGTGTTGAACATGTGGGAGATGTGAGCAGGAATGAAGGAAGACGTTTCCTCCATCGCTCAGCTTTCCACAAGAGGACGGCTGTTTGCTTTTCACTTGTAAGGTTCATAAACACAGAATGTAAAATGAGTGTGAGCAGCAGGAGGCACATAAGTTTAACTTTAACTGGAGGAGATCATCATCACTCAGATTACTGCGAGAGCTGAGGAGCAGCTTCCTCTGCCGAGGGTCTCGAGCTGAATCAGGGTTCTGGACTGGAGCAAAGTGACGAGTCTGCAGCCTTTAGCTGTGCAGCGTCTCCACAGCTGTAACTCGGCTGAAATGGACAAAGACGTCCCTCAAACACAGCGTTAGTCGACCGAGAGCAGCTGCTATGCAACAGGTGCTAACAGAGAGCCTGTCCTCACGTCTGTGTGTGTGTGTGTGTGTGTGTGTGTGTGTGTGCGTGCGTGTGCGTGTGTGTGTGCGTGTGTGTGTGTGTGTGTGTGTGCGTTGGACAGATGCAGTATCGTGAGCTGAAGGTTGACCCCGGACAAAGTCCCAGCAAACGCAGGAGGACCAACCTGAGTTAGCCACCGCCGCCAGCCGTCTGTGGACGCTGTAAACTTTAATCTTATTTTTATTTTTCTTTATATTCTGATTTTTCTTTGAACTCCTGTTTGTTTTGTTACCGTGTAAAGATTTATTTTCTAAACCTTGGAAAGAAAAGTTTGTTTTTTAATCACTTTCACTTCCTGTACTCCTCAAACGTGTCATGACGTATGTTATGAATGTACGTGTGTGCATGTGTGTGTGTGCGTGTGTGTGTGCGTGTGTGTGTGTGTGCGTGAGTGTGTGTGTGCGTGTGTGTGTGTGTGCGTGTGTGTGTGTGTGTGTGTGTGTGTGTGTGTGCGTGTGTGTGTGCGTGCGTGTGTGTGTGCGTGTGTGTGTGTGTGTGTGTGTGCGTGTGTGTGTGCGTGTGTGTGTGTGTGCGTGTGTGTGTGTGCGTGCGTGTGCGTGTGTGTTAGTCACATGTTAAAGCTGCATGGAGTCGTGTCGTCGGCGTCGTGTTGCATGTTCGCTCTGCTGCTCACGTATGACACTATTTAGACTCGGCGAGTTAAAGCTCGTTCGTCCTTCACGTGAAGCTAAACGTGACCGACTGCGTCCACTCTAAGGACGTTTCACCCTTTTCACACCTGACGTGAGCCTCGGCAGGTAAACACACCGGTGAAATTTCCAAAATAGGATAACCCTGATGATGCCATAGTGATGTCATCAGGGTTATTTATTGGAAAAGGAGGTGGAAAGTGTTCACATCCACCCGCATCCATGTGCTCCACCTGCAATGATGAGATGCAACACCTGTTGTCTCGAGGCCACAGGTAAAAGTACACGATTTCATGATTACACTTGTGTACTTTTACTCAAGGAAGATCTTCAGTAACGTGTAGCAGAGTATTTCTACCGAGTGGTATTAATACTTTCAGTGAAGTACTTCATCTGAATACTTCCTGCACCTCTGTCTCTACCTGGTTCGTGTTCACCGATCACTGAAACATTAACTTTTCATATTGCTCAGATTGATCTCAGCAGTGATGTCACCGGCGACGGACGTATGGAAGATAGAAAATGCCTTAATAAACAAACCAGAGAATAAAGTGAGAAGCATTTCTGTGCTGTGTGTCGGCCCTGCGCTGTGATTGGACAGCTGTTTTTACAGGCTTCATGCAGCTCTGTGTACATGTATCGTGCAGTACTACATACTTCTCATTTGCTTTGAGAAATGTGATATTTTTTACTTCAGTTATTAAATATCTTCAGTTTTGACTGACTGACGATATGAAATGTAATCAGCAGGTTACCTGTCGGCCACCTTCACCGTTAAAGTGATGTACGCATTAATGCAACATGAAGCAAAAATGTAACAGAAGTAACATTTTGAATGCATGACTTGTACTTGTACATATTGTACTTGTGAGTATTTCTATCCCTGTATTGTACTTTTACTTCAGTAAAAGGTCCGAGTGCGTCTTCCACGACCTGAACCTGCTGACGGTTCTGCGACTGTCAGCAGGTTTGTGCTGCAAATATTCGTCCTTTTAACGTGGTTTTGATTTTATCTTGACACAGTAAACGACTACATGATAAAAGGAAAAACATGTTTGTTTCACTTTGATTTTTTATTTTAATTCATTTTGCCATTTGAAATCCTCCAGAAGATGAACTGTGAGTGTTTTTAAAGTGTGTTTTTCAGACGGATCTTAATATTTCACCTTCAGACTCAGCTGTGACTCTCTGTCGAGCAGCGGTTTTTATTTTTCCTGCAGACGTCGGCGAGCGTTCACGTCGCTGCTCTGTGCTTCAGAATCTGAAGGTCTGGATTTGGACTTTCTGCATGTGTGTAAACCGTCGTCTGTATGCATCGAAGTATTCTGCATGACTGAACGTAAATTATATGCAAGTGCATTTGTGGACACTGAATGTGACGTTGGGCTCCACCTGAGCTGCAGGTGAGCGGTCTGTCGTGGATCTACTGTTTACTCTTCACCAAATCATCACTTCTGTTGTTTTGCTCTCCTTCTGTTTCCTGTTGCATCGTTTGATGCCGGTGAGAAATTACTGCGATTGTACTGCACCGGCTGTGATACCGTGTAGCATTTATCTGAAAATATATTCCTACACAGATCTCATGACTCCCTGTGTTTGATGTTATCGTTGTTGTTATTGTTTGATGTTGCTTTGTGAATTCAAACAGGAAGTGTAAAGCTGCCACAGGGTCGGTCAGCTCCAGCCTGAGGCCTGTTTTCAGCCTGCATTTCTCTACATTTTGTCAGATCGTCTCACGAACAGTCAGCTGAATTAGCTGTTAGCAGCTGCTGTCAGCATCAATGTGCAGATGTTTCTGAGGAAAGCTTAAAAACAGGAGGATTCACAGGAGAGTTCTGCAGCCATGAGGAGCGTCTGTCTGTGATTTCCATACGTCTGCACACGATGGACCTCAGAGATAATGAACACGTGAGTTACACGGAAGTTAAAAACACGTGAATCACGTCTGTGTTCATATTAAGTTCTGCCTCAGATATCAGCTGCACTGAATGAACACACAGAGTCAGCATCAAATGAGCGTGGAGACGTTTAAAGTCTGAAGGATGAAGCATAAAATCAGTTTTCCAGCTCAATGTGTTTCCTGTTCGGCACGCAGAGTCAGTCCTGCATTTAACTCTGACGACCTTTGACCTTTTCTTCTTCAATGTGTGTGATGCTCTCAGTCTGCGTGTTGTTCAGCATTTTGACCAGCAGAGGGCGTCGTAGCCTTTGATTAAAGCTGCAGCACAATGACTGGAGGTGGTTTCCTGCCACAGACTCAAAGATTCACGTTTTATTTGGCACAAAATCTAAAATATGTGCAGTGCATACAGTACTTTATTTATTTTATTATATTATATTTATTATTAGCAAAGTGTAGTATCACGTAGTATGTAGTAGTATAGCAGGAGTGTAGCAGAATATAAGATAAATGAGTTGGCGCTTAGGTCGACTGCGTGTAGTGTTTGTGCACAATTGCTCTTGCATAGTTTCCATTTTTATTTCTATTCAGATTTTATCTTATTTACTTCTAATTATTTATTGATGTTGTCTCAAGGCTGAGCTAAACAGGCTTGTGTGCAATACGCAATAATACTTTGAATAATAGTAAAAAGCAGAATTAGACAGTAGAGGATAAAGATTAATTAAATGTATATTTAACGCGTTGTGTTGGCGAGGTAAAAATGCTGAATGATCATGCGTCTCAGCTGTAAACAAAAGACTGACACCACTCTCATGTCTGTGGGGTAAATATGAAGCTACATCCAGCAGCTGGTTAGCATAGCTTAGCATAAAGACTGGAAACGGGGGGAAACCGCTAGTCTGGCCCTGTGCAGAGGTAAAGCCACCTGCCAGCACCTTTAAATGTAATAATTAGCGTGACGTATCATCTCTTTTGTTTTATTCGTGGTATCTATCTTTTTATCGAACTCTCAGCATGAAAGCAAATATCAGTCTCATCTCTGTCAGGACCAAAATAAGCTGATGTATTTAAAGGCAGCCAGCTGTCTGATTGGTTACCTGAGCTCGCAGGTCCACACTGAAACTGATGCCGCTCGCATGTTTGTACAGTATGTACAGCTACAGCCAGCAGCAGGTTAGCTTAGCTTAGCATAAAGACTGGAAACGGGGAGAACAGTTAGCTTCTGTGCTTGGAGGTGAAATCACCTGTCAGCACCTTCGACGCTCACTGATGAACATATTTACATCCTGTTTGTTCACTGTGCACCAAACCAGCTGGACTTTGTTGTTGTGAAATGTAACTGAGTACATTTACTCAAGTACTGTACTTAAGTACAACTTTGAGGTACTTGAGTATTTTATACAACTTTGTACTTCTACTCCACAACATATCAGAAGTAAATGTTTCACTTTTTATCGACTACATTCATCTGACAGCTTCAGTTACTCTTCCTCTCCTTCCTGTCCAGTGAAAAGCTCGTATCTCCAGCTGTGTTGATGCTGAATGTTTGTGCTGAACTGAAGGATGAAGAGTTCCTTCATGTCCTCTTCAGCTCGATAAACTCTTTTAAAAGCCTCTTGGATCAGCTGAAAAAGCTTTGTCACAAAGCTGAAAACAGCCTGTTTTTCTGAGCTTTTGGAGATACGAGGTTCTAACAGGATTTCTAGCTGCTTCCACAGCTCCAGGGTTTCACTTCAGGCGATCCTGTCGCAGTTTAAACCTCCTCTTCACATTTGAAGCATTCACTGAGACCTGTGAGCTTTTCTCCATCATCTCGTGAATAAAACACATGAAATTAGACTTCATATCTCCTCTGTGACCAGAACTCTCATCTGAACCCTCAATGTTGGATTAGGATTTAATCTCCCTCTTAAATTCCTGCATTCATTATTATCTCATCAGACTGATCTCAGATCTGCTATCAGCTGCTCACTGCTGACGCTCTGTTCCATCCTGACAGTTTGACCTCTCCTGAAGAAACCTACACTTGATCCTCCTGATTTAAATCATTTCAGACCAACTTTGAACTTCAAACCTTTTTCATTTAAAGCCATAGAAACGTCAGTTTCCCCTCAGTTAATCTAACACATGAATGACAGTAATGTTCAATCAGTATCACTCAGGATTGTGTTCCTTGCTCTAATCAAGGTTTCACTCTGCTGTTTGACTTGTCATGTCTGGATATTCTTACAAATGGCCTTGAAAACTGTGTTGGTGTTAAGAAAACTGCTCCTGCCTGGTTTCACTCGCACCTCTCTGACAGGATCTGTATACAATTCCTGGAAGCTAGAAACAACCCAGTTGTTGCTTGACCTGCAGCAGACAGACTGTGTCACTGCAGACTGTATCACACTGCAGACTGTATCACACTGCAGACTGTATCACTGCAGACTGTGTCACTGCAGACTGTATCACTGCAGACTGTATCACTGCAGACTGTGTCACTGCAGACTGTATCACTGCAGACTGTATCACACTGTATCACTGCAGACTGTATCACACTGCAGACTGTATCACTGCAGACTGTGTCACTGCAGACTATGTATCTATGCAGACTATGTCACTGCAGACTGTATCACACTGCAGACTGTATCACTGAAGACTGTATCACACTGCAGACTCTATCACTGCAGACTGTGTCACTGCAGACTGTATCACATTGCAGACTGTGTCACTGCAGACTGTATCACACTGCAGACTGTATCACTGCAGACTGTGTCACTGCAGACTGTATCACTGCAGACTGTGTCACTGCAGACTGTATCACTGCAGACTGTATCACTGAAGACTGTATCACACTGCAGACTCTATCACTGCAGACTGTGTCACTGCAGACTGTGTCACTGCAGACTATGTCACTGCAGACTGTATCACTGCAGACTATGTCACTGCAGACTGTCACTGCAGACTATGTCACTGCAGACTGTATCACTGCAGACTATGTCACTGCAGACTGTATCACTGCAGACTATGTCACTGCAGACTGTCACTGCAGACTGTGTCACTGTAGACTGTCACTGCAGACTGTGTCACTGCAGACTATGTCACTGCAGACTATGTCACTGCAGACTGTGTCACTGCAGACTGTCACTGCAGACTGTATCACATTGCAGACTGTGTCACTGCAGACTGTATCACATTGCAGACTGTATCACTGCAGACTGTGTCACTGCAGACTGTATCACTGCAGACTGTGTCACTGCAGACTATGTCACTGCAGACTGTATCACTGCAAACTATGTCACTGCAGACTGTCACTGCAGACTGTGTCACTGCAGACTGTATCACTGCAGACTATGTCACTGCAGACTGTGTCACTGCAGACTGTCACTGCAGACTGTGTCACTGCAGACTATGTCACTGCAGACTGTATCACTGCAGACTGTATCACTGCAGACTGTATCACACTGCAGACTCTATCACTGCAGACTGTCACTGCAGACTGTATCACTGCAGACTGTATCACTGCAGACTATGTCACTGCAGACTGTATCACTGCAGACTATGTCACTGCAGACTGTATCACTGCAGACTGTATCACACTGAAGACTCTATCACTGCAGACTGTGTCACTGCAGACTGTATCACTGCAGACTGTATCACTGCAGACTATGTCACTGCAGACTGTATCACTGCAGACTGTATCACTGCAGACTGTGTCACTGCAGACTGTCACTGCAGACTGTATCACATTGCAGACTGTGTCACTGCAGACTGTATCACATTGCAGACTGTATCACTGCAGACTGTGTCACTGCAGGCCGTATCATCGGGATGTTTGAGGTGCTGTGAATCGCCCACAGTGTGTTCCAGTTCCTGCTAATATCAACAGCTTCTCACGGCCAACGAGGAGGAGCAGACCAACATTCCAGAGGTCACAGTCAACAGCTCTGTACTCAGAACTACATAATACAGACGAACGCAGTACGCTGGTTTTAAAGCAGTGTGCTTTGCTTTGTGGGACACGGTGGGTGAGACAGGGTGATCTGATGCAGACTGGAGGTTTTTACCGAATCAGTACGACATCCAGGTATTCTTTGCTTGCTGCAGATTGTATTTTAGTTTGGGTACTGCGTGCTGTATTTTAGTTGTATTGAAGGAGGTTTGAGTGCAGCCTTTGTGAAGGACACGTGTCGCCCTGCATGAGGCAGAGAGTGCTCACACCAGCTGACTGCCCCAAAAAACAACACCACACCTGCAGTCCTACTCGTGTGAAGTCATAGGTCAGTACCTGATAAATGTCTTCCTCCCAGATGAAGCTGCACATTCAGAGTGGCCTTTCATTGTGACCTGCCCAGCACACACCTGTGCAGTGATCATGCTGTTTAATCACCATTTGATGTGTCGCACCTGTCGGCTTATCGTGACAAAGGAAGAGCGCTCACTGACTTTTAACAAGCCTGTGCTCAAAATCTGAGAGAAATGAGCTTTTTACATTTCATTTATTTTGCATAAACTCCACAGTGGAGTTCTGCAGAACTTATTTATGAACTCAAAATATCAAATTATCAACATGTAAGATAAGATAAGATTAGGGTGTTACAGGCAGCAGCAAAAGCAGCAGGAATATAAAAGGAGACATACACACAAAATAAAAAATCAACTATCTACAAAAGGGGGGGGGGTTTGTGGGAGGTGGGAAAAAGATTGAAAATTGCATAAGGTACGATAATTAAGTAAAGTGTTTTTCCTCTATTGCACAGTAGACAAAAAAATACAAAAATACACACAAAAAACAACATGTAATATTGAAGAAAATATGTAATATTGCAGAAGAGAAACATGCTGTGTTGCTGCTTTTCTGCTGTTTACGTCACGCTGGAAGTTTAAGTTGTAGTTTGCTTGAAAAAGTCGACAGTGATGTACTGAATGACATCAGCTGCCTTTATGTAACATCACAGTGTGACTGACTTCACACTCACACACTCACATGTGACATCTGCAGCAGACACTGTTGACTCTCTGGGCTTTGCTGCTCGAGCCCGTCGGTGTCATGTATTTGTTCAGTAAAGTCGTGGTGATTCGTCCTCAGGCTCAGATCCAGGCTCTTTATCCACGATGACGCGGCCGCTGTGGGAGCGCTCGGCTACGCCCGACCTTTAGCACATGCAGCACTCAAAGGTCAGGTGTGCGGTGTGGCAGTCTGAGGAATGCATGGCCTGGGTGTGCCTTCACAGCAGGCGGGATAACAGAGGGAGGGGCTGAGGCAGGCTGGGGGGGTTCACTGACAGCAGAGGAGCAGCACCGAAGCAATGGTGAGATAAAAATGTCAAAAATCACTTCTGCCCTACAACATAGTTTGTAGCTTCAGGAGCTGACTGGACAGAAAAGTCACAGCTGTTTAACTTCTTGAGTCAGGATGCAAAAATAAACGTGGCTGAACAACCAGCAGGCGACCACAAAACGTAGTTCAACCGTTGAATTAATGATTCTGATAACAAACTTTAGAGCTTCACAACAAAGAAATCTCATGCATCGAGTGCGTCACATTAAAAAGACAAAGAATGAACATGAAACAGGGTTAAAATGAATCGAAGAGGAGATGAAGACTGATAATAATAATCATAATAATAATAAAATAAAAATAAGGATGAAAACCATCAAAGGTCTCCAAACTCTCTTATCCCTTTAAATCATCTGAGACTTCATAGGTGAGAACTCAGGAAGTTTTTCACCTTGTGTGCCCACTCGACCAATCAGCACCTCCGAAGCAAACAAGCATAACTGAGTCGCCCAATCACAGAGGTTCAGTCTCCCAGCTCTCAGCTCCAGTCTGTGGTTGGCTGTGGTGACCAACAGTGACGGCAGCTCCTCTTCCTCAGTCTGCCTCTGAGATCAACCAACACATCTCACCTGGAGGCTGCAGGCCGTCCAGAGCTTTCCACCTCACATCATGCTCTTCATCAGTCGCTGGAGTTTGCACAGTTGTTGCGAAAGGATGACTTTTTACATAAAGAGCTCATTTTCCCTCGTAGGTTTTTAAGGATTTGCTTATTTCAACAAACGTTCACTTAGAAAAACACTTCAGTGATCCGAGTAGAATCTTTGTTTAAGTAATTATTTACTTTGGGTCTTATTATGGATTTTCTTTTTTTTTATGTAACAGTGACAATGTGGAAAAGTCACAACAGGTTTACCTGTGTTGCTGTGCTGCTAGCTAAAGCTAACCGCCAACTCTAATCAGCCTTCAGCTGAATAACGATGAAGAGTGAGCCGAGATCTGCTTGTTAAAATGCAGAAATAATGACAGAATTAAAAAGTCGACAGCTGATCTTGTTTCCTTTGAGGCCAAAGTCGCCTGAAATGAACCTTTTAGAAATAATCTTATTTAATCATTTAAAAAAAGAATTTCTGTCATTTAGAAAAACCTGAAATCAAAATGACTTCAACTGTCAAAGAGAAGCGATTATTTAGCATTTATGAGCAGAATATAAACAATGAATACTTTTACTTTGAGTACTTGAAGTACATTTTCCTCATTAGACTTATTTTTACTGGAGTGACATTCGTAATGTGGTACTTTTACTTGATTATTTTTACTGTGTGGTGTTAGTACTAAATACTACAGTATAGTATTTATAGTAAAATCTAATATATAGTATAGTAAAGTATCTGAATACTTCCTCCACCAGTTAAAGTAAGTGATGTCAAATAAAAGTAGACGAATAAAGTAGCACGATATGAAAATACTCTCTCTAAAAAAATACTCCATAAAGTACCTCAAAGTTGTACAGTAGTTGGGTAAATGTACTGCGTTACATTCCTCCACTGGTTCAACATGAGATTATTTTCAGTAAATTTCTGTAAAATATTCTGAATCTTTTCTTTTCCTGAGAAATGTGAAGGAGGGCTAGTACAGACACGTCCTGAGTGTCTGAGTACTTGTTGGTACTACAGGCTGTACTTCAGCTGGGGGGTGTGTGTGTGTGTGTGTGTGTGTGTGTGTGTGTGTGTGTGTGTGTGTGTGTGTGGCGGTGCGCACATGCTCAGTGAGGTTATTTTTGCGCACAGAGGCTTTAAGAGCGCAGCGGCTGGAGGCAGACGGCAGCAGAGAGCGCAGAGACGAAGCAGGCCGGGAGGAGAGCCGAGCCGAGCGGAGCCGAGCCGAGCGGAGCGGAGAGGAGCGGAGCGGAGAGGAGAGCTGAAGCGGCCCCATCATCTGAGTGCCTCACCCAGATGAACCACCGCGGACCCGGACGCAGACCCGGCTCTGTGCTGGGCACCCGGAGCTAGGCGCATGAGCGTGTGCCGCGCGGCTCTACGCACAACTTCTCCTCCATAGACTCTTTCTGTTTTTCCTCCCGTTTTTCTCTCACGGCCATCATGGTACTGGGCAAAGTGCGGGCCTTGGCGATCTACTTTGACAGTCTGAATGAGAGCAACCTGCCGGTGTTCTCCGGCGGGGAGCTGGTGTCAGGGCGGGTGGTGGTGGAGGTGACCGGGGATGTGCGGGTCAAGAGCCTGGACATAACCGCCAGAGGAGTCGCCAAGGTCCGGTGGACCGAGTCGAGGAACGCCGGAGCCAACACGGCTTACACCCAGAACTACACGGAGGAGGTGGAGTACTTACACCACTACGACACCTTGATAGGAGAGGAGAGAGGTAAGGAGCCGCTCCACCTGTGTCATCTGTTGTCTCAGTGTGTGTGTGTGTGTGTGTGTGTGTGTGTGTGTGTGTGTGTGTGTGTGTGTGTGTGTGTGTGTGTGTGTGTGCGTGAGATGCGCCTCAGCTGCAAACTTTGGCCAGCAGCTGATTAGTGATTGATGATGTGATTGGAAACTTTATTGATACAGCAGGGTGCAGCCAAGTGTCAAAGCAGACCCCAGAGCCCCCCAAACCCGCAGTCCATCCGCGGCGGTGGTGCTGATGCAACAGCTGACGCGTCTGCGGGTTCAGGTCGCGTCAGTGCGCAGCGACGCGTTGAACGGCTCGATCAGAGTTCGATGAGCGTTAGTGGCGCTGATGGAGGCTGTTGGTGGCGGCGTGTGTGCGCAGGCTGCATCCTCTCCTCTCAGGCTGCGGCACGACAGAAAAGTTACAGTCCGCGTGTGAAACACTTGAGAGTGAAAGAGGAAACCGAGCCGACGTCGAGTCGCGCGAGCAGCTGTTTCATGTTCGCTGTGAAACTGAAGAGAAATCAACGTTTTCACGGATGGAGCCTGAAGGAGGAGAGCTCCGGCAACTCCCTTTGTTCGAAGCGGTTCAAACCTGTTCAGAAACTGCCAGAGAGGGAGGGGGGAGGGAGGGAGGGGAGGGGAGGAGGACCCTGCTGACTCTGAGCGTGTGTGCGCGCGCGGGTGGAAAGCCGCTTCCTCCACCTGTGATGTTCTGTTTTACTTGTAAAACTTGATGCAAATGAGAGAAAAGACAGTTGGATGTAAATGCAGCTGAGCAGGGACCTGGTCCAGCAGAATACGGATCAGACCGGATCAGTCTGTTTGCTGTCATCAGCGTGCTGATGTGAAGGTTCAGAGCAGGTGTGTTCATCCGCTGCTGCTCGTTTCTGAGGAGGACTCCTGTCCTCTTCGTCCTGTTTGTCCATTCGTGAGTGGACGACACAGTTTGGGGTCAAAGGTCAAGAGGACGTGAAGCGATGTGGGAAACTTCAGCTTCACGTGTGTGCGTGAAGGCGTCAGGTGTCCACGCAGCAGCCGTCTCTGGAGCTCTTCATCGTACCTCAGGCTCTTCTTCAGCTGGTCTGAGCGCCAGACGTCTTCAGGTTAACGTCACACAGCTCGACCTCTCGTCTGATCCCTTTTCATCGGCTCAGCTTGAATAATTCACTGATGAGTCGAACGGGAAAATATTTGCTGTCTGCTTGAAGGAAACGTTGAAAGTTTACTCAGAAATTTACTGCAAACACCAACAAAGTGTGGAGGCAGACCGTGTGATCTGACAGAAGCTCGCTTTGTTTCTGTCAAAGCTGAGAAAAGTAAGAACTGTGAGTGTGAAAAGGATGAAACTGATGCTGTTTCTCACAGTGTGTGTGTGTGTGTGTGTGTGTGTGTGTGTGTGTGTGTGTGTGTGTGTGTGTGTGTGTGTGTGTGTGTGTGAGCTGATCAATAAAAGTATCGATCGGAAACTTCTTCTTCTCTGTCGTTCTTCATTCAGGTCTTTGCGTGAGACTCTCAGCTCTACCTGGAGTTCAGTCAGTGTGACACCCTTCCTCACCCCCCACCCCCCCCATGCAACACACCACATGGCTGTACAAATGTGGGCAGGGGCCTGTCGGGGCTGCACCAATCAGAGCCCGCGCTGTAATTCATGTCACGCTGTCCTCCAATCAGACGGCGAGTTGTAATGCATGCGTTGGAGTTTCCAGCTGAAGGAAGCTGCTCAGTCTGGTTCATACCGGTCTACTCCTGCTTGCTCTGTGTAGCCGGTGACTTGACGGGGCGCACACACACACACACACACACACACACACACACACACATACACACACACACACACAGATAAAGACATATGCAAGCTGTTTATGTCAGCTCTCATGCCAAACACAAGCAAACAACAGACAGACAGACAGACAGACTGAAACAGACTGAAACAGACAGAGAGACACAGAAGGACGGACAGACAGAGGGACAGACTGAAGCAGACAGACAGAGGGACAGACAGAGGACAGACTGAAGCAGTGCTGAGGTGGCAGGAAGCTGAAGTCGAGCACAGTTGACTGTAGACATTTACAGACTCTGAAATCCAAACACAAACATTAGAAATGAGGAAGTGGACGGAGGTCGAGTTCTTTCTCCCACAGCGCCGTCGCTTCAGCGGCTCGTTACTACGTCCGTCAGCGTTTCCCGTCCAGATCCGATGGGCAGCATGAGACGAGCGTGTCAGTCCTTCATGAGGACGCACTGTCTTTCCTTTCTGTGCGTCTTAAAGCTTTGAACAACACCTGAGCTGTGAAAACCTGAACAACCTGCAGAGAAACGTCTCCCAAATTAAACACTAAAATGTCCATTTTATAATCTGGAAATGTCCCAGTAAAGACGGAGACAACATGAATCTGAGAAGTGTCTTTAAAAAAGAAAAACATTTCAGCCTGTGGGGGAAAGACTTGACATCAGTGATTCTGTCCTTGATGAATTCAGTCAGTCCATGAAAAGACAGGAAACAGTGAAAATGTCCACCCAGTGTCTCCTCACTCAGCAGGTTTTGTCCTGAAAGCGTTCGGCTGTGTTGAGCGGAGACTCTTCATGTTTGAGGTCTGAAAAAGAGGATTTTTCTGTCTGACGGCCGAATCGATGCAGCTTCAGAGGATGAAAGTTTGTCTCTGTCTCACTCGTCTCTGACAGTCAAGAATGAGTCCTGAAGTGAAGTCAAACGTCCTGCCTGACAGGACGGACGCTCGCTGCAGACGTCAGGTGGTTTTTGAAACTTGTTCCTTGTCTTTCAGATGAGGACTGTCCAGAGGAGGGACTGACGGTCCTGCACGCCGGCTTACACGAGTTCGCCTTCAGCTTCAACCTGCCGCAGATGTGAGTACATTTACTCAGATCCTGTACTTTCCTTCAGTATTTCTACTTTCTGCTACTTTATCCTTCTGCTGCACAGCTCAGAGGGACATTTTGGACTTTTCGTCTCAGAGATTTTGTCTGATTTCACATTAAAAACATCCAAACTAAACATGTAAACATGTAAAGTTGGACACTCTGAGTGAGTAAAGCAGGCGTCCTCAGACTTCTGTGACCTGTTTTTTCGCGGTTGCACCAAAGCGACACTTCCCCTCTGAACACCTGAACACCTGAACACCTGAGCGTGTTTCCACCCACCTGCTTTAGCACATTTTCAGTTTGCACATCAGAAATCAGAAAAAAGTTTCCTTCTTCAGTGGAAAGTTTGAGTCAATAAAAACCAAACAGAGACAGACAGAGGACGCGATGGCGTCCGTGAATCAGGTGACTCAAACGTCAGCCGTCTCCTCAGTGAAGAGCTGAAAACAGACAGTGAAGTGATGATGAGGAGGCTAACCTTCCTCACATGAAGCTGACAGAAATGCTTGATCTCATCATGTTGTCATCGTTTGATGTTTGGCTGCAGTTCTTTAATGATGTCGTCTCTTCTTCGGTGGTGGTTTAATGGCACTGCCCACTCGGCTCCACCAGCTGTTTGTCTTCGTCAGCTGAGCTTCGTCTTCGCTCAGCAGCCGCTGATGGAAACACGTTCAGTCACTTTCACTTTTGCTTTTGCTGATTTTGGTTGGAAACTTGAGACCAAACGAGGTCAAATTATCTACGATGAGAGAAAAGTCCAGAAACTGTCACGACTTTGTTTCTTCTTCTTTCCGCTGATCGTCTGACGACCCCTCACATTTATCTGCTGACCCTTTCGAGGGGCCCGACCCTTACGTTGGCACACTGGACTAAACTAGCTAACTGTATATAAAGTATTTCAAAGATGTTTTACTGTAGAAACTTGAGTAATACTTTCGTTGGTAGTACAGAGTAGTGGTATTTAAGTACAGTATTTGTGTACTTGTTAGTACTCGTACCCGCAGTCTTTCCAGTCCGCAGCGTCCTCACCTCCTTCCTGTCTCTCTCCTGCGTCTCGTCCGTCAGGGCTCTGGCCACCTCCTTTGAGGGGAAGCACGGCAGCGTGAGGTACTGGGTGAAGGCGGAGCTGCACCGTCCATGGCTGCTCCCCGTCAAAGTGAAGAAGGAGTTCATCGTGTTCGAGCACATCGACATCAACACGCCACTGCTGCTGGTAGGCCGCCGCTGTGAAGACGCAGTGCAGCATTCTGGGGAATATTCTCACTTGCTTTCTGTGAAGAGTGACACCGCTCTCGTGTCTGCGTGGCGCAGCCAGCAGTGGGTTAGCTTAGCTTAGCATAAAGACTGGAAGCGGGGGGAACAGCTAGCCTGGCAGCTGCTAACACCGCCATGCTTGTGTGTGAACAGGCTCCTCAGGCCGGCACCAAGGAGAAAACTCTGTGCTGCTGGTTCTGTGCGTCGGGCCCGATCTCCCTCAGTGCCAAGATAGAGCGAAAGGGCTACACGCCAGGTGAGCCGGACCTCCTCCTCACTCCTCCAGCTCCTCCTCTTCTTCACTTAGTCTGTATTTCACGTCTCTCATCTCTTCTTCTGTCTCTCTTTCTGCAGGCGAGTCGATCCAAATCTTCGCCGAGGTGGAGAACTGCTCGTCCCGCGTGGTGGTGCCCAAGGCCGCGCTGTACCAGACCCAGACCTTCTTCGCCAAAGGCAAGGGCAAGCAGATCCAGCAGCTGGTGTCCAACCTGAGAGGAGACCCTCTGCCGCAGGGCAAGAGCCAGAGCTGGGAGGGCAAACTGCTCAAGATCCCCCCGGTGTCCCCCTCCATCCTGGACTGCCCCATCATCAGGGTGGAGTACGCCCTCGTGGTGAGTCCACGATGTGTGCGAGCTCACTCAGACACACTGAAAAGCAGACCTGCTCAGACGCAGTATCACAGTGGAAAAGTACTCAATGTGTACTTAAAGTATAACAAGTAAAAGTATTAAAGTGTTCAGATACTCTGGTGAAAAATACTACACTTAAATGACACTTTTTGAACTCAGAACACTTTGTACTCTTTCTGTTTCCTTCAAGTACACGTAAGTGTACTCAAGCAGTTCTGGAGTACCACTTGATTAATGCCTGAGTGTACTTGAAGTGTAAATAGTTGCTAAACAACTTTCAGTGTACTGAAGTCCACCAGTGGAAATGAGGATTCAAAACACACTTTAAGTACTGCTGTACTATATCACCAATGAGTTGGAAATATACTTAAATATACTTCAAATGAAGTGAAATTAAAGTACACTTTAAGTAAGCATGCTGACAGTGTACTACAAAGTTCACTTTATTGCTATTAAAAATATTTTTTTAATGTTAGTGTACTTGTAAAAGTACACTGTAGTACAATTTATAATACACTTAGAATACAGTACACTCTTTATAAGTATGCTGAAATACCATTTTCAGTACTGCAGAATTAGTATATTCATTGTTAATCCATTAAAGTAGAACTTGAGGAATCTGTTTAGAAGTACTCCTCTGATGTCAAACGTACTTTAAACATGAACTTGAAGCGTGTGTGTACTTCGTGCACTGCAGTGTACTGCACTGTGACCTGGGCGTGAGTGGGATCTGAATATTGGTCGAAGATGAATCTCGTCACAGACGGTTCAGGGAGGTGCTGGAATGCAGGAAGTTGCCGTTAAAGAACAAAATGTTCTAACGTTCTGGTTCTTGCTTCCTGCAAACTGCGGCGCTCCAGCAAAACACTGAAGGTTGTGTGTACAGAAAATACTTCGTCCCCTCAGGGCCTGGATTTCTCTCACGTGAACAGGTAGAACTGGCTCCAGACCAAGCATCTGCTAACATCTGTGCTTCTTCTTCTTGGCTTTTCTCTGCCTGCAGGTGTACGTGGACGTCCCCGGCGGGCTGAATTTGTCTCTGTCGTTGCCCTTGGTGATCGGGACCATACCTCTCCACGCCTGCGCCACGCGCACTTCCAGCATCAGCAGCAACTGCAGCACTTTGAGCTGGCTGGGCCTGCAGGAGAGACCTGAGGGTACGTTCAGGGATCGCACGCACACCTCTTTTCCTTTTGCCACGTGCACACAGCTCACAACGATCTCTCACGCTTGTTTGTTTACTGCAGCGCCGCCGAGTTACAGCGATCTGGCAATATCAGAGTCTCAAAGGCGGGACTGTCTGCAGGGCTGTGATAGGTCTGAAGGGGAGGGAGACGACCACGGATCTCTGCTAACATACATCACAGAGTTCAGATATCTGCCGCCACCACTCTACTCTGAGGTACACTTTGTACGCACACACACACACTAACATGATGTTATGACCTCACAGGAAACACATCAAAGTCTCAGATTACAATCTCTGATTCAAGAGAGACGAGCGAGGCCAAGGGGGCAGCATGAAGGCAATAAATAGAAATTCAATGCTACAAAAAACTATAGAACATCCAGTTAAGATGCAAAAAATAAAATGAAAAATGACAAATTTAAAGACTTCTCTGTCCCAGACACTTTAAATGCATCTGTTTAACACTTTTTGGACAAACTTGATGAAACATGTCAGAGCCAGGCTAACCGTGCCCTCTGTTTCCAGTCTTTATGCTAAGCTAAGCTAACGTGCTGCTGGCTGTAGCCTCATATTCACCGTACAGACATGAGAATCTTTTCAGGAAGAAAGCTGCTTCCCTTTGATATTAGTGAGGTCATTTGAAAGGATTCAGGTTTGATAAATTCAATAAAATGTCCTCCAAACTGTCTCTAGATCCCTCTAACGTTCCTCATCTGTCACATCAAACACTTCAGGTTTTGCTCTTTTTTGGCCTTTTCTTCATACTGTTCAGCCCTCCCTCTGCAGCCTGTAAACATGCAGCTCTGTGCCCCCCCTCAGGTCGACCCTTACCCCGACCCCGTGGAGATGTGCGGGGCCGCAGACGTCAGGAGACCCGACACGTGTCCGTCCCGCTGAGGAGACGCCGTGAGCTCAGAGGGCTTCTGCACACCGTCCTCCTGAGCTCTGGGCCACACAGCCGGCTTCTCACCAGATTATATATCACCATGAATAAGGCCAGCCCCTCCCTGACCCGAGACAGTCAGCTGAGAGAGTATTCGGTGACCATTGAAATATGGACCAGGGATTTCGAGCCATGCTGGATCCTCCACATCCTGTGCTCAAGACGAGGCGAATAAAAAGTTCTCTGACGCCACTGTATGACTCTGACGAGGCGGAAAACAAAGATGGCTCCCAGTGGTCAGAGGACGCCTCCTCCTGCCTCACAGTGAATTTTGCACATACCGTAATTACTGTTTTTCTATTGGTGGGTTTTATATACCGCAGACTGCCGCAGGCCTATATGCTACCGTAGATTCTGTCCACAGACGTAAACCATATTGTACTCTTCAATCTAAATGGCACATTTAAAACAGGACAAAAGCTATCTTCAGCTAGACGACAGCGTGAGCTCGTGACCGTCGCCGTCAGTCACCAACTTCAGGTTCGTTCTGTGAACAAAGCAAAACTACGACGAATTAGACGAAAGACGTTTCTGATGAGAAACTGCAGAAATGTGTCACATGAGCGACCTCCTCGAGCACTTAAAGAAAAGCTCAAAGCGTGCGAGTGTGTGAGAGTAAGAGTGTGTGTGTGTGTGTGTGAGAGTGTGTGTGAGTGTGTGTGTGAGAGTGTGTGTGAGTGTGAGTGTGAGAGCGTGTGTGAGAGTGTGTGTGAGAGCGTGTGTGAGTGTGAGTGTGAGAGCGTGTGTTGGTTTAAACGACCAGGTATGAACCCAAACAGGGTCTAGAGAAAAAGCACAACTCCGACCAACCAAGATAAAGTACCACAAGTCGCCTGTTGGTTCCTGAAGCTTCTCTTGCTGTAGATTTTTCTAAACTCGGATGTTCAGAGGCTTCGTGCTTTGCGAAAAGAATGACAAAGTGTAAAAGCTAAATGTTTACAGATGAATATATCAGATCGAGAATGTTCTTCAAACATGACTTCTTCCACCTAAAACTTCAAAGTGCAATATATTTTTGTATTTGTGATTTTTTTGCACTAGTTTTTCATATACTCTGTTGCTGTTTATTCCATTTCTGTGCATTATATATTATTGTCATGATCTTACTGCTGTCATGATCAACTTTTGATAAAATAAAAGGTTTATTTTATAAAATAATTTAACACTATCAGTGTTTTTTTTGTATGAACATTGCTGATATTTCTGAATATTTGCTGCTGTGAATCACCAGCATGTCACTGGGGGGTGAGGAGACCACAGAACTCATTTAATCTGTGACTGAGTGACATCATTTGCATCAGAAATCGCACTTTTTCTCTGAGCCATAACTCCATCACGGCTCAATGCACAGACACCGTCCACGTGTTTTCAGATTCACTGTGGCTTCCACTTTCTGAGGACGTCATTATCTCCATCGTGCTTTGCAGATAAACGTCCATAAACCAGCTCAGAAATGGCAGAAAGAAGGCGAGCCTGAGCAGCTACAGAACCTGCCTGAGAATCTGCACATTTTAAAGTTTTCTTCAGTGTCTCAGATATCCAGACACAGCTGTCTGAACATCCACGGCTACATCGCTAACAGGAAGGTAACAAAATGTAATTGAATGTAAGCTAAAAGAAAAAGCAGGGTCAAGTTGTAGCCAGCAGCGTAGCGCATGGAGTCCATAACAACATAATTCTTCATTGCGTCAGACTTTGAAAATCCCTGGTCTGCACACCACAGCAGCTGCTCCTCATCCTCGACACGCAGCCTGATGCTCCCCTGATTTCTGCCTTCCAGGCCGCCGCAGAAAGCCTACAGCAAACCAGATGTAGGACGGCGCTCACGTGAGCTCCTGAACGCTGACCTAATTCCTCA